>NC_051181.1:49361589-49399016 GCF_013339695.2 Rhipicephalus sanguineus
ACAAGAAAATTGCAACTTTGGCAGATATAAATAATGCTGTTAGACAGCGCAGAAACAACCAAAATGTACCTTGGATATCGTTTACGAAACTTTATCGATATAGCGTTGCTTCAAGCGAATCATTCAAAACAAAGCTCCCTAATCAGAGTGGGTCATTTAGAAGAGCCTATTTAAGCATTCTTGCTAGCGTAAGCAGTGCAATTGTTATCTCATAAAAGCGCACCTAAGTTCAGGCCAGGCATTAAAACGAATGTTGCGCCTAGGACCTCAGTTACGAAGACTCTTACTGCCATGAGAAACTCGGCTGCATGAAAATGAGTTTCCTCCATATGTTATGTTTTCATATATATGGACCCCCAAAAATAATCTCACGGTAATGTCATGTTCCTAAGGGCACGTTCCTTGCAAGGCATTCTTGCAAGCCCTATGTACTGAATGCTTCCTAAATGTAATCTGCAAAACCCGTGTTTGGCACTCAACTGCGCAGGTGGGGACGCCATTCGCAACCCTTGCTCCAAATGCTACCAATTGATAAAGTGCGAAAAACATCGAGTGAGACTACTTCAAACAAAATGGGCACACTTCTTTATTATAAGGCTTTTCTTGGTTGTTTTAAACCAGACGTACATTTGGTGTCTATTTTCAATGTATGAGACAAAAAATAGATGACATTACAAGAAGACAACCTCTCCAACACACGCATTAAACTGTTTTTGTAAAATCTGCATGAGTAAAGAGCGATACATGGTGTGCAGATTGTAACATTGAAAGCAGTATGCTTCAGGCGTCACTTCTGTCATACAGTCTTGAAATTAGCTACTCTGTTTAAATAATATGCAATTAAGACAACGAAGTCAATCATAGTAATGACAACGATATTTCAAAGGCGAGCTCAGTCGTCTTTTAAGTGCTGTGCATTTCTCCTCTCGTGCGTTTTCACAATTTCAAGTTTTTATTCATTTATGTACGAGCCCTTCAGTTAGAGTTCCCAATTCTGTTGTCCGTGGTTTCTATATTTCCTAGTGAGGTGAGCTTATTCGAAAATGAAGTGCGCATGTCAATTAGCGTCTAACCATAAGGTAATCCTACATTTAATCTATCAGAATGTTTTTCTACGAAGCCCTAATACTAATAGATGGAATGACTACCGATTTCAACAGAAGCAAAACGAAGTACCCGTGTTGTCAAAAGCTGTGCGTTGACCTGATACCTTAGTGATACGGTAAGCGTTATCTCATCATGTTTTCAGAAAAATATCAGCACCTAATAAATGAGCGATGTGTCGCATTCTTTTCATTATGAAAAAAAAGAGGATAGCGCACAAATGCAACCATTTAGGTCATGATTGGGTAACGCACGCCAAGTGTAGCTTTTCCTTATCCATAAAGTTAAAAAGCCCGCGATATAACAAAAAGAGCAGACCATCCATAAAGCACGCAGCTAAGGTGAGTATCGCAAAACAGTTCTGAATGAATCACTGCTGTTCGGACAAGGTAGTATTCGATAACGACGGCCTAGAAAGAAAGTAGCCTCAACGCCTCCCCAGCAAGCCAGTTAAAATAGAAAAGAACTGCAGCATGATTTAGTACAACAAATTCATATAGAATTTGTACAAGTTCTACCATTAACTTCCAACAGAAAATCTGAAATGTTCAACTGAAAACGTCACATCACTCCAAGTTCTCAGATAAATGGGCGGCACGTACAACATATGATATGGTTAAAGAAGAACGGCTATTTGGGCTAGTTGGTTAATATGCATATTGAAAGGGTTTGCAGCGCAAGCACGGTAGTGCTGAAGGAAAGGTACAAAAGCGAGGAACGGAAAGCAAAGATGGGACGACACGAGCCGCTGACCTACCAACTGGTTTTATGCTCAAGACACACACGTACATATATACACAGAGGGGAAAACTTTTTATCAAGCAGACGTCAGCGCAAGGGGATAAGTTCCAACCTTGTGTTGCACTGCAAAAGTTGCGGCTGTCAGCCTCAATTTCAAGCTGGGAGTGTGTTGGAAGCCATTAAAGAGAAACTAACACGAGAAATCGCTGAGGCGTATCACATTAGAAAATATGAAGGTGAATGCGTGAGCCAGCCTTCGGTGGCCTTGCATGAAAAAGAATTCGCGCTTTTGGATAAGGGTTAATCTTTTAATAGTTATCAATCTACCTTAGTTTTATCGGACATGCCACCGAATTGTGTCACGTTACTGACGTCTGCTTGATAAAAGTTTTTACCTCTGTGTATAGATGTACGTGTGTGTCGTGAGCAATAAAACCAGTTGGTAGTCAGCGCTCGTGTCGTCCATCTTTGCTTTCCGTTCCTCGCTTTTGTACCTTTCCTTCAGCACTACCGTGCTTGCGCTGCAAACCCTTTCAATATGATATGGTTAATGCGTACGCGTGGCATCCCATACATATACATATAAGAAGCGGCGTTAAAAGGACAGGAACATTAAAACCGTTAATAACCCCCGACAGTGCCGCTGCCTTTACGAATTTCCCCTAATAGAAAGCACGTTTCCATTTGAGCGACGGAGTTGCTTTACTGGAAGCCCATTAATCATAATCACCACATTGGTCTTCTTGATCAGAGCAAGACTACGAGTTTTTCTTATTTTTTTTTTCAAACGTCTTTCGTTGAAACATTCTCGGCCGTTTAGGGCTGCGAAGGAATTTCCGTCCTTTGCCACCTTCTCCGGCGAATACACGTGACGAATCAAAACTCAAGAAATACTCCACGTGTCAGAACAGCAACCGTCTGGGGACTCCGGTGTATCGCTCACGGGCGGCGGAAATAGCACGCGGCGTCGTAAATAGAAGCTGAGGCCAGCAATACCCGTCTTGTTGACGCTTACAGCCAACCACGAAGAAAATGACGCTGACTTTTCGTGCAAGAATAGAACGAAAAAAGAAATAGGTAGATGGTGTTTCCTGTTTGTCCCGGAGAAAAGTGTTTATCAATCTCCGCGCGCTTTCGGAGGGTTCGGCGGTCCGGCGGGGTGAAACGTTGCAGAAAATAAGTGTACACAAATGAAGAAAAGGCCGATATATACGTCGATAAATTAGTAGTTCGGGTACTCAGCAGAATGCGTTTGATTTGCGAAAACCACCAAATAAAGAAAGAAAAGAAAGAAATGAAAGAAAAGAAGAAAGAAGAAAGAAAAGAAAGAAAGAAAGAAAGAAAGAAAGAAAGAAAGAAAGAAAGAAAGAAAGAAAGAAAGAAAGAAAGAAAGAAAGAATACGGGGTCGCGAAATTGTACTCTTCCCCTTTCTGGATCTCATCAGGGTGGAAGGGCAGCACCGCGTTCTGGCTCAATCATTGTCAGCGTTCCGAAA
Source organism: Rhipicephalus sanguineus (assembly GCF_013339695.2). Taxonomy (NCBI): domain Eukaryota; kingdom Metazoa; phylum Arthropoda; class Arachnida; order Ixodida; family Ixodidae; genus Rhipicephalus; species Rhipicephalus sanguineus. The sequence goes on from NC_051181.1 coordinate 49,364,931, forward strand.
AATCGTACCATCTCCCGCTAAAGGGGACCATGAGGCGATGCGAAGCAGCGTTTCGGCATGTAGAACCCGCGTTTCAGAGGGGGAGTGAGGAGAGGTAAAGGGGAGAGGGTAAGTGGAGAAGGGGAGGAGGAGAGGGAAACGGGACAAAGGGAGTGGAGAGGGAGAGAGGGGATGGGAGAGGGATATGGGGGAGGGGAAGTGAAGGAAAGGGACGGCAAGTGGGAAGTGGAGATGGGGAGGGGAGAGGGAGAGAAGGAGTGTGGAGAGGGCTTGGGCATGCGCAGTAAGGGTGGTCACGCCGCACACCACCACCACCACCGCCGGATTGAACTCCGCTATAAGATGCTTCACATCTAAAAAAGTGCCACGAGGTAGGGTTGACAGTGTCGCACACGTTCAGATCTGCTCTTCCAATCGAGTTAGCCTCCCGTACAAAGCATCTCCTACTTGAGCTGTGGATGGATTTCTGTATTGTTGGAATTTTCATTTTTCTTTTTTTTTCGCGTGCACTTTTATTTCCTGCAGGCGCAATATCGTTTACAATTCCTGCTCCGGAAGTCGACTGTGGTATGGGCATGCGCGTTAAGAAAAACTGTTCGTCATCTTTTTTTTAGTGGGGCAAGTGTTCTTATTTCAATGGCATTTAAGTGCTAGTTTCACAAAAATTCCGGTGTTGGTGTCCGTGTCGGCTTGGGTTTCGGCGTCGTTGGTTGTGAGCGAAAAATCATCATCTTGTCCGTGATCAAAAAATCAAGAAAGATGCCAATAAAATGAATAATAAAAATGTTAAGTTCGAGTGAGAATCGAACCCAGGCCGTCTGCAGGGCATGCAGTGTTCTACACAGAACCACGATAGTACTTTAAACTGCTTCGGAAAGAAACACTATATGAATGTCATGTAGTGAATAGAGTCTCCATAACGCATGTAATATTTCGTGGCAGAAGCGTAGAATCGCGCCAGGCGTCAAAACGAGTGGGTGGTTTAAAGCTGCCCACCCATTCCAAAGTGCGCAGCTGCGAGGGTGCGCGTGCAACCTTATGGCCGCGTAGTGGGTACATGGCCTGTTTTCAAAATGAAGAATTATCACGTAGTGAGCACTTAACCACTGCACTTGCAGTAGGCATTCTAGGATAGTTTGTAACGGCCAATGTTACACGCACAGTCGTTAGTTGCCTTACGTCACGGTTGAGGCATGCACCGAGAACAGAAGCTAGGCTAGCAATTGATAAGGCGATGCGCATGGCCTCCGATTATGCTATCGCGTTCTACTCTTGAAAGCGAAGCTAAAGCATCCTCCAAGTTCTTTTTTTTAATCCGTGCTGTCTTCTTGTCTTGACAGTCTCAGCGAAAATAGACTAATATTGAAGAAAGACACTGAGGGATGTTTTTTTTTAATGAGAAAACGTGCGAGTTGCCGGCTTACCATGGTGATGAACGTCGCCTAAAAAGGTATGTTCTTGTGACTGGCTTGCTATGAATAAGGCATCTGATGCAGGTCTTGAAGCGTCGTTGTCATTTTATGTAATCTTTATTTCTTGAATTTTATTTTATTTTCTTTCCTGTAACCATAGCCAGCGACCTGTTCCATTTCTGAAATTTACAGTGCTGCTGCACATACAAAACATACTCTGTACACTATCGGAGGCTAAGCTAACCGGTCTCTCCAATATCGTGAAAAATTACACTATTCTCGGAGCCTATACATTGGCCAGCTACTTGCGTATATATATTTGTATGTAGGCTTATAGGCGCCACCATATGGTCCCAAGCTGTGCTCCCTAGCATTGAGTTTATGCTCCGACACCGGTGCTCCGTAAACATTTGTTACCATGACAGCTGGTCCTATTCGAGATGACAACGATGCAGCGCTACCAAAAAACACATATAAAAGAAAGTGTTGTGCCCGCAGATCCTCGTCGAGGGCAACGTCTTACGCAGCGCGCTCACTGTCACAGTGAATTATCAACTCGTCCGACGCTCTGCGAGGTGTACGCAATGCCTATTTCGCTCTCAGACGTTCTGGGTCCGCTTTCGAGCCAACGCGTCAGCCCTTGCCGCGAGACCGTGTTCGATTTTTGCTCGAATTATGCGAGTAGAGTATCTTACATGCCAAGTGCGCTTTCGCGCCCTTGTTTCCTACGCTGATTCGTCCTTAGAGTGTGAATTAATCCTCGTCAGCAGCTGTCGGATGTGGCCGAGTTCTCTTTTGAATGCGAATCCTCCAACATGCGTCACGTTAAGGTACGTTGAAGAAAACGGAGAAAAAAGGGGAGCTGCTTAGCCACGAAAATAAATAGGCAAAAAAAATGTAGAAAGGAAGTGGGGTCAACCAGACGTGCTTCCGGTTTGCAATCCTGTGCTTGGGCAAAGTGGCTGAAAAAAACGAAAAAGGAAACCAAGTAGATAACTCGAGCACTGCCGCTTTGCCCTAGAGTATTGACACCACAATTAGTCACCGAAGTCCGTAGATGCTGTTTTCTGAGAGTAAGGCCTTGTGTCCTTGGCATGCGGCTGAGCGTTGCACAGGGAATAGCTGCAAACTCCATGCAGACGCGAGAGAACATCAGTACCAATTTAAAGAATCTTCGTTGATTCATCTTTAGAGCTGAATATTAAACAGCGCGACCGACTTATGAATGCAAAGGAACAACCACCCATAGCCGTGCGCCGGGGGGAGGGCAGGGGGGGGGGGGGGGCGCAACTCTAGTCACCTAAGAGGGGGGCGCAATGTCTGCCCCACATATTGACTTAATAAGAAGGGGGGTGCGCTGCGATGAACCTTCGCCCGCCATCGCCCCCTCCCCCCCCTCCTGAAGGGGAACCCTGCGCACGCTTATGCAAGCACCACAACACATTAGTTGGCAGTCACCGCTTCTGTTGCGGTATTTCTTCCTCCGTGTCTTCCTCTAAGTCGCGTGGTCTCGTCCTGTGTTACAAACAAGCGAACGCTTTGCGATAGTCACCGGAAATCTTGAAGTCCCGCGGCAACAATCAACAGTGCTTGTGTCGTCAGTTTCTTTCTCTGTGCCCGTGTCTGCGCTGCTCTCTTCATTACACATGAAGCACACAAATCCTGTCCATTCCGCATGCATAATGATACTGTGTTCGTCACTCCATACCTAGCCTGCAAGATAAAATCTTGAGAAAAAAATTCTGTGCAACGTTTCGCACTATATTCTCTCTTTCACTCCCACTTGCGCTGGAGCAGAGCTACAGGTTCTTCGGGAATGAATACTATCTAAATGTTACCAAATATTATCATCATAATTTTGAGCACCACGTCGCACTTGTTGAAGAAATTATGTTTTTTTATGTTATCACATACTTGTCTTATACTGTAATCAATTTGTCAGTGTGCTTTCATAGGTATTCTGCATCTTCATGCGCGTGTGCGTTCCTGGCTGGTTGTGCACCAACCAGGAAAGACATTAATTAATTAATTATTAATTAATTAATTAGTTTATTTATTTATTTATTTATTTATTTATTTTAACTTCCTAATTGTCATTCTAGAAATGTGTGTTGTGTGTGTGTGTGTGTGTGCGTGCGTGTGTGTGCGTGTGTGTGTGTGCGTGTGTGTGTGCGTGTGTGTGTGTGTGTGCGCGTGTGTGTGTGTGTGCGTGTGTGTGTGTGTGTGATTTCGTTCAATAAGCTCTCATTGACTTTATTTTTTATTACATTTTCCCTCTACAGTCACTCAAGTGATTGGGGCAGCGAACTCTCAATGGTCTACTTTCCCATAATACCCCTTAATTCCATTAGCAGCAGCAACTGAAAAAAAATAGTATAACGATATAGAGAGATGCAGTACGTGAGAGAACCACAGGGAGTGCGTCAGTGATGGCGAAGGACGTTAAAAGAAACGGTGGGTTAACGATATTGCGAAGGCTTAAGGACGAGTCGTCAATTGCGCTAGCTTTGACAGAACTTTTTCCGTTGCTCTAAATCATCGTCGGAGCTTTGCATGGACTCACCGAATTGATAAGTTTGAGCTGGAACTAGCGTAATCCATGCAGCTTTGCTTTCTGCTCTCCGTGCCGTGACCAGTAGTGCGCGATGCGGCTGAGTCGCCACGCTGCGACGACCATTAATCACGTAATGCACGCCCAGCATGTGTCAGCAAGCTGCTTGGCAGAAAAGTGAGAAATTTAGTAGCCCTGTTTCCATCAGTGGAATGGCGCTCCACGCCTGTTCCAACCGCTAGTCTTATCTGTATCTCTATCGTTCTACTAGTCTTCTTAAATTATGTCAATTTTCTTCTTTTAATCGATAGTGCAAATTAAATTATCCCACTCCATCTTAGGCTGTGAAACGACATTGAGGAAGCCTAGCTTAAATATCGAATGTAAAACATTCTTAACGCTAGTTGAAGTAATCAGGCACGTGCAGATCACCACGTGCAATGACCGAAATTTTAGACATCAAAGCATCTTGTGCAAAATGGAACAAAAGCAGGTAGAACAAGCATAATTTTTCGGGAAGCCTGCGGGCCCGTATTTCAGTTTTGTACACGGTAAATGGAAAGTGCAACATTTTAAAGCACGAACACCACTTCAGTAATAAATAATAATTCACTGACCTATTTACGTAGGCAAATATGTAACCGCTACAGTTTTCTATAGTTGCACAATTTTACAAAGCATGAGTCGGTCGATGGACGTCTGTCTTTGTTTAGGCAACCACTTAATGTCTACTGATATCGTACTCAACTACACAATTAAAAAAAATGAAATGCAGGCAGTTTATTTTGATTTATGTTTTCTCTCTTTTTTCCGGGAATGAGCATTTCTAACAGTCGCAAAAGTGACAGTCACAATCTACCTGCTTCATGACCTCGTTTACTTTGCGCTCAATAACGTCGCTTCGCTGCCCTGAATCTTTCACGAGCCAACGAAACGTAATCTCGGAAAGGCGTGAGCCCCGCAAACTCTCTGCTCAAGCGCACTGCCATTGCTCTAAGGAAGCGACGGGCTCAGATGCATTCAGACACCGTGGAGCATTTAACCTAGTGCGAGTTGTATAAGAGCTAAAACGGGAGCGTCTACTACAGGCGCATTTATAGCAAGCATTTCCGTTCCAACTTTAGAGCGTCTGCAACACTCAGCTTAATGGAGAGCGTTATTTCTCATTCTTTTGCCATTATAACTAAGCTACACACCTAGTGTACGCGGAAATACGACATTTTATGCGGGTGTCATTGTTACAAACGACATACAGTGAGTTTGGCTGAGAACTGACAAACAAAAAATGACATAATTCACATCAGCTGTCTAACGCTTGATTTAGCAACGTATAATTGCGTAACATATAGCTACAGATGTCACTTGCGGCCGAATTACCAAGTATTATTTGATCAATCAGTCAATCAGTCATACCGTGGATTCATGCTTTTCCTTGTGAAATTCTTTTTCGCAATAATGTATCTCGATGAATATTGCGCGACTTCGACGCACTGCTAAATGTTTGAGTTATCTATAATGATCAGTAAATCAAATACAACAGTGAAATATAGCCATGCAAGTAGGCTTTTGGACATATAGAAAATGAACGGTACAATAGATCGAAATTTATCACGCCAACAGTTTCGTGAGCTGGACCTTCTGTATATGCGCAGGTGCAGGTGGCCGCGTTACGTGGTTGCGCCATATATATATATATATATATATATATATATATATATATATATATATATATATATATATATATATATATATATATATATATATATATATATATATATCCTAGTTAGCATCAGCTTGCCGTCTGTGATGAAGAGAGCGCACATGGTACAGCCCTACTCAGCTGCAGACTAGAGCTGTGCACGGGCCGTATTTCCAAGCCCGAGCCCGGACCCGCTGACTTTGTCGAAGGCCCGCCCGAGCCCGACGGCAAAAGGCTGCGAGCCCGCCCGGCACGGCCCGACGTAGGAAAAGACAATCGTGCGCCCGGCCCGGCCCGGCTTTTTGAAGGTTCGCTGCGAAAACAAAACATCGTTCTCCGGTAATTTGGCATTATATTGAGCATAACAAATATGATCAAACGACACACGACGAACAGTCTCTATTACACAGATTACAAATTGTCGTGTGAAAACAGCAAGCACTCCAACGATTCCGGCTTCAACGAAGTGCGGCGCTTTTGCATTATGTAGCCCGCCGAACTGAAGTTACGTTCGCTGCTTGCACTCGTCGCCGGAATTGCTAATATCCTTTTTGCCAGCCTGGCAAGCTTGAGATATCTCTGAGCTCATCTTTTGTAACTGCTATATTCTCAACACTGTCGCTCCACTCGCTGAACAACTGCAAGCATTGCTTTTTTGTTGCAGGGTCTTCCTCCCAATTTCCACTCATTCTCTATATTTCGGGCTATAGTCGGGCTTTGCGCCGGGCCCGAGCCCGGCCCGATAAAACTCCAAGTAGCCCGAGCCCGGCCCTGGCCCGAAATGAAATTACGTCGGCCCGCCCGAGCCCGATCCGCGGGCCGGGTCGTGCTCGGGCTTTCGGGCTACCCGGAGCTCGTGCACAACTCTACTGCAGACTATGTGTTCTCATATGTAATCCTACGGAAATGTTCTTGTTTCTTTTGATTTGGTTTTTGCTACTTGCGGCGCCCTGTACACAGAACGCCAACGATACTGCAGCGAACAATTGAACCTAAAGCTAGACTGTTTGTTTACTAGCTCTCGCAGCCTTCCGCCCTGATTGAAGTTAGTGACAAGCGGCAAAATTTCCCCGTTCCACCGTTATCTACGTGCGTCAATAACGGTGTGCGTCGCACGGCAATTCTTGCAAAACGAGTGGACACCTCCGTGCTTTTTTCTATACTCGTCACGACTATCGCCTTATAAATTGCGAACGCTATTTTTCAAGCACGCTTATATACTTTATCGACAAGGACATATACTGACTTGTGTTATTGACGGGGCTCTGAAGAAAAGAAACAAAAAGAAAAAAAGAAAGAAAGGAAAGCTCCTGAGCTTAACACTACCGTATCTTTTTTTGTTGCATCTCAAAGTCGAAGTAACCTTCACACTGCACAATCCAGCTACGTTTATTTTCCGTGTATTTCCGCTTGATATATATTCCCATATTATTCCCGTATATTCCGACATTCCGCACATAACTTTTATAACAAATTACTCCCGTGGCCTGACACAGTAAAGCTACAGTATGCGATACATTGTATGTCTGTGTGCTTTTATCGCTTTTGCTTAAGCTCACTAAAAATAAAGGCTCAGAAGTATTGATTCAAGTATTTGGGCGAAAGACTCGACTAAGCCTTTTTATCCAAGTGTAAACAATGTAAAATTATTTACACGTGAAAAGCTTTCCCGAAGCTCAACTTGCAATTTTTATTCTAAACAATCAAGCGAAAAACGATTTCCACTTGTACATCCTGCACCTCAAAAAAAAAAACAAGTAAACAGAAACGACCTATACTTAAGACCTGACAGTTTCCAGAGCTTATTTGACAGGATCAGCCAACTCTGATAAAGCCTCTTCTCACAAACGCGAGGCCTCCCTTACAGTATGTAAATACTTTCTTTCACTCAATAAATCACGCCCTCCTTCATCCCACGTGTTTTCGTGATTTTCACTGGATTGCAAAAGAAGGAGGTGAGCAAAACAACAACGCAAGATACCTACGTACGCACTGGCTTCAGGTTGCAATGAGCAACGACGGGATAGACGGAAACAGCCGGAGTTCCTCGTCTCACAGGCTCTAAGACCGGAAGAAGAGAGCTGGTCTGGGTTCGCGGGTGTTTATTTTCTTTCCGGTACAAGACCAGGAAGTCGGCGGGAAAATCCATCCACGGCTCGAGCAATAACCCGTTTTATTCCCGAACTCATAACTGTGTTCTCTCCTCGCTTCTTGGGGCTGAGGCGCGAGAGTGGTCCAAGGCGCTTTTGCTTCCAGAAAGGGTAAAGCCGACGAATAGGCGAATGGAACGTGGTTCGCATGAAATTTCCAGAAGCCAACCAGAGCGCATTAAATGTGTGGCGTTCTGGGATGTTCATTTTAAAGTTTCTACTTTGGTTCTTCATTTTGCATCCCTATACAAACAGGGCACCTTGCCTGTTTTTTTTGTAAACGTCCACCGCGGTGTTATGGTGTTAACTGTTCTCGACGGCTCAACCGAAATTCGCGAATTCCATCCGGATCGTGGCGATCGCATATCGATAGAGGCGAAATGCCCGTGTACTGTGCGAAGTCAGCGCAAGTTAAAGAACAACGAATGGTCTAAATTTCCGAAGCCCTGCACTGCGGGGTGCGTGATAACCGTATACTGATTTCGGCACGTAAAACCGCTCAAATTATCATTACTCTTTGACAGTGCATTCTAGAAAATTAAGGCAAAAAGACACGTGCGCCGATATGCGAATTATCACCTCTCACTTCACATTCGTAAGCCAGCAAAAAGGTTGCCACAAGGGGAGAGGGACGAAGTTGCAGACGTTAACCAAAACAAATATTCTTGGGTGTTCGCAGCTTGCTGGCCTAGACTGAAGGGTAGGGAGAAACATTATAGAAATATAAGAAAAAGAGAAAGAGGCAGAAATAGAAGCAGAGCGCGCGCGCACTATCACTCCTGCTCAAGGTAAAAAGTTGAGAATTGCCAGTGCTGCAGTTCGTCATTTATATTTATTCCTAATAGCCGCAATATTGCATTGATTGCTATTTGCCGCGACGGCTTAGTACTTAAGAATTCTAAACCTATCTAGATAGCATGCATCCCACGGAGCAGAAAGGAAGGCGAACACGCACTAATGATACACGTGCGGTATACGAAATTAGGAGGCTTGACGAATGTGGTATAATTCCGCCTAGTCTATGCAGGCTGCCCCTTGGAAGCTGTGAATTCGTCTGCTACGCTTTCTTAATGGAATCTTTCCTTCGCCTATTGTCGGTTTCGAAGGCGTTCGTTTACATGGAACAATTTAGGATCTTAATATTCTCGAGAGGTCAAGATGCAATAGTGGAAGCACTTAATTTATGCGCCACGATTTTCTCCGCGCACCCATTCACTTCAGAAACTCTAACTCAACGTTCCCTCGATACTCCTACCTAGTTATGTTTCTCATATGAACCAATCTATTTCGCATATTATGAAGAAAAAATAAGCACTTCGAGGAAGTATTCTTTTCCAATATACGCTGTTCATTTCAGAATGTGGCGTAATGCGCTTTGCAAATTAAGGCACCCTCTTCTTGATGCCAGAACATTGAACAAGAGAATTTGAGGTGTCTAGGCATTCTTTCGTTGTTTTTCCTCTATGCCATAAAGCGAACTTCATTCAATCTTTGGCCTTGTTTATTTTATGCTGTTGCACTAACTGTCCTCTGTGCGCGTACATGGTCGGACGCGCCTTGCTTTTCAAGTAACCTACAAAACTGCGAAGGCCGGCGATGTGGTGACACTGCGGGAGACGCAGTGTGCGCTTTTTTAATACTACAGGATCACTTGGCTCACTGTGCGACCACGCCGTCTTGGAAAGCCTTGGCAGAGATACGACACAAGAATTACGTCATCTTCACTGAAAGAAAGTTACTACGGCGTTGATCCGAACCTATGCCCGTAGTCGCGTGCTAGTGCAGCACTGTTTCAACATGCGACAGTGATGAATGGTTCTGCACATGGTTCTGTTCTCCCTGGTGGCCGATGCACTAGATGGCGCCGCAGCCGCGGCAGCTCGCACCGCACTCTCCGCAGCCGCTTGCTCTATACTTCCCATTCTTGTGCAGGCAACGCAGTTGAGGTGCTAAACTAAGCAACAATTGATGCGCTCACATTTACACATTGTAAGCATTTGCTTATGTGCCCCCACAGCCACTTTTTCTTTCACAGCGAAATGAGATCGCAACAACAGCCGATTCTGGCGCCGTCGTTGTCCTCTGCCACTGGTGTCCGTACGGCTATCGCGCGAAATAAGAAAAAATTGAAGTGAGACAAAAAATATCAAGGATCGGATGCAATTTGAGCCCGGACCATCTGTGTAGCAGTCGATGCCCTATGGAGGTCCTATGCAGGCATCATGTCGGGCAAGGAATAGCGTTAACATATGTAATATAGCGTGGTAGAAAAGTAAAATGACAACCAGGCGTCACACGAAGTGAATTCCGCAACGAGTGGGTCAGTGACTTCTTCCAACCCATTATGAAGGGCTCAGCCATAATTATTTAGTGTTGTAAGCCATAGCACAGACAAAGTACACATAATGCCTTACAGATATGTAACGGGAGCCCCGTTTCTCCCCAGAATGACCAATAATGGCATAGTGGGTGCTTTCCTACTTCACAACCCTTGCGATAATTTATGGCGTTGTGGGTACCACGCAAGTCGTACTTGTATTCGATGCCCCAAGAGAGAGAGAGAGATCTCTTTATTGAAAGGCAGAGAATTTAGCCGGCGTATGTAAATTCGCTGACTTGCTACTCTGCGTGGGGAAGGGGATTGGGGACTGAAAGGCACGAAGAGAGAGAGAGAGAAATATAAAAAGTTAAAATAGAATAAAAAAGAGATAAAAACACTGAGTTTTTTGTATCTTGGGCGGGGTCGTGTGCTGAGGGTGACTTATTACGTGCTTTCAAGGTGCCAATAAAGTTTGTCGAGCTGACCGATGCTCTCTAAATATCTGAATAGTAGTTTCATCGCTTGCCTTTGTTGCGTGGCGCAGGGTAAAGGGCCCAAGACACAGTCAAGTGATAAAGTTCTTTTGGTCAGCATATGCATTCAATGTTCATAGAGCGCACGCTCTTCGGCATACGCTCGGCACTCAAACAAAATATGCTCGACAGTTTCTATGGAGCCACAGTTATTGCAGTACGGATTTTCGGTTTGACCGAAGCGGTACCGTAAACTGTTTCCATAAGCACTCTTTAGTCGAAGACGATGGTACAAAGTTTCGAGATGTCGAGGAATTCTGCATGGGAATCCTGTTCTTAGATGTGGGTCGATAGAGTAGAGGAAAGCATAATGATGTGTCGAAAGGTGCCAGAGCCTCTTGTTTTCTTTGGAATCAAGTCTCTTAGCCAGCTGGGAAGCATCAGATTTGGTGAAACAGGTTCGCCTATAATTTCAGTTTTGAAGTCCTTTGCGTGCCGCTTCATCCACTTTTTCGTTGGCCAGAATACCGCAATGAGCTGGTATCCCAAGAGAGTTTACAACGGGCTCTAGAAAGGCCGCTCTTCCAGCTTCCATTGTGACTGTGCTGCGTGTTCCGCGCAGGCCTGGCGATTTTTTAATGCACCGCTTAATGTCGCGGCATCTCGTAGTTTTCAAAAAACACGTCGAAGCCGGAAGCAATTTGAAGAGTATCTTTCAATTTTCCTACGCACTTAATCACAATAGTAGCGTTATGATACAGAGCACTCGCGGTGATCCATTGATATCCGTTCATATCTGGCCGGGTATGCAAATGCGATGCTCATTCCCAAAGCATCGGTTTAATTATATACGCTACTGAAACGTTGTTTTTTTTCAGACTCATGAAACATTGGGCAAGTGTTTCTGAAGAATCCTTCCACAATTCATGCTGTTATGAAACGCCACCCTTTGGTGCAATCCATGCCTGATATTAGGGGCGGCGCTATGCCCACGAAAGGCAATGTAAGCGCAATTTTTCTTACGTGCAGTCTTAGCGCGACATGAAATATATTTAGACACGTTTCTTCAGCACAAGTGAGATTGACGTTTTAATGCAGCTTCAAGTTCACACCATAGTGCTCCCGTTAATGATGATGATGATGATGCTCCTGGCGTGATTAACACGTACCCCCTCGGGGGTCGGCAAAGAGTCGGGCGGATCATACTGTCTTAAATTTTTTATGTGTTACTAGAGATTAGAGCGCCCATTAGAATAAAGACTTATTTTTTAATGAGTCCAAATTTCAGCCTAAACCATGTTGCGTAACTTCTCAAAGGACCAAGAAATCTATATGCCAGGAGGACACAATCTAAAAATTATTCGCGGTTGACGTATCGAAATAATACGTCTGCTCTTTGTTTTGCCCTCTCTTTCTTGTTCAACTGTCCACACTAAAACTGTAGACTTTACGTAGTGCCTCATTTGCGGCTTCATTCATCATTTCATTTGTGACGTCATTTGTGACGTTTTTCATTTGTGAAAAACATTATTTTGTGAAGGTTTTTCTTTCTGGTGCTCTGCACACTATACCTCATACTTGATTGTGCAATGGAGTACACAGCTTGACTAATCTATGGAAACTTTCATAGCTATGTTATTGTTATCTCTGTTGTTTTCTATAACAGCCCGCGCCCCCCCCCTCCCCTCCCGCAAATTAGCGTAATATACGGACAGGTCCTATCATCGCTCTTATGCCATGTACTACAACCTTGTAACGCGTTCGGTTTGTTTCGCTGTCTGCCAGGCACTGCCACTCAAGCCACCAATTGGCTTTGGCAGGCCTAGCCACACGTACTGCTTTATTTGAAGAAATAAAAGGCATTATTATTATTACTATTCTTCTTATTATTATTATTATTATTATTATTATTATTATTATTATTATTATTATTATTATTATTATTATTATTATTATTATTCTAACCAAGAGAATATAAATTGCGATTATGACGTTTACATCGAGTTTCTCGTACGTCGGTTGCACTAGATCCCGACGTCCTCTCCGCCGCTCTGATGATTAAGTAAATAGCAACGAGAGCAGAGGACTAGACCGAGGGAGTGATGTTTTATTTGACAAAACCATATCAATCAAGCGTAGCGGGCGTTCTTTGTAAGTGCAATTGAGGTGTAACAATTATGCCAATAAGCAAATCTCGCTCATTTACCTAATAATTAGAACAGTGGGATTCAACACTACAAAGAAGTCCACCCTGTGCTCCTTGACCTCATTACCAGTTCACTTGATTCCGTTGGGTAGAAAGTAGGAATTTATGGTGACAGAAAAAGGGTAGGCTTCTTGCTGGCTACCAAGGCTGCACGACGCAAAGAGAAGCAGCCGGAGCGTAGGTTTCACACGCAGCGTAACAACGGTAGCAGCGTCAACGAACGGTATTCGTTTCCACCGCAATAACGTCGGTTTTCGTTGACCCGTATGCAAAAAGAAAAAGCTCGAAAGAAGTAATCTCGTCGTGTGCCACGAAGCGCACACCCCAGCTCTTCCAACGCACCGAGCGGCGAAGAAGTCGGTGAGTTTCCCAATCCTCGGGCAAGTAAATTGAACGCAATGGCGATCTCACGCAGGCTTCACTTATGGAGCCCCACTCAAGATCAGATCATTTCCCGCCGAGGACCAGAAGAGTTCACAAGAGAACTGAGCCATTTCTCGGGACTTTCTTGAGGCTCGACTTTATCGTTTTTATATCGGCGAGCGACATTAAATGGTGTGGTACCTCTCCAATATATCCACCTCTCATTTCTTTTTATTCTTTGTACAGCACCTCCACTTTCGGTCGTGCGTTATCATTAACGGGCTCGCGGAGCTATCCTCTCTCTCTCTTTCTCTCTTTTGGAGAGTGCCTTTCATGGTTTTGACGTTGAAAAAAGCGGACTCCGATATTACTTTTCTTCCTCCGTAAGATGTACTATGAAGCGCCGTCGAAGGATAAAAGAACGCATTGGGAAATCTCGGTGATTCGTAGAATCTACTCGAATCACTAAGAAGCTCAATAAATGTCCAACTGTTCCTAAGCAAACTATCGTTTATGTCCGCAAGAATGACCTAGTGGAAAGCAAGAGCTCTCACATGCGGCCCACCACGTTTCCTACCATGTGACGTTTGCGTCACCCCCACCATGAAGTCCTGGTATATATGACACGGTTCGAAAGTAGGCAAAAAGTTCAGGTCCATTGGAAGAAACAACTTCAGACTCTTAATCAGTCATCGAAACTTAACGTTTATACAAGCCCTCATTCCTCTCGTGCTTGACTTCACATACGTACAAAGAAATCCGTGGCGCAGCAGTTATTTAAGCACCAGACAGCACCTATGAAAAAAAAAGATACTGTGTTTCGTGTTGAACTTCATGTCCCTATAAGAGAGCTGCATAGCTTGTGGTACTAAGGGCGCACGCTGACAAAGATCAACGGAGTGAGGAATTAAAACATCTCCGCAATAACGCTAATTATGTGACTGCTGAGCAAAAGAATGATTAACTACGCAAGCATACTAGGCGGCAAAACGCGAGCATCGCGCATACATACATACAAACATACATACATACATACATACATACATACATACATACATACATACATACATACATACATACATACATACATACATACATACATACATACATACATACATACATACATACATACATACATACATACATACATACATACATACATACATAGGAGAATGATGGTTATTAAGCAGAGTATTCTAGATGTGCACGCAGTACTCTACATGTGCCCGCAGGAAACCACTGTAGCACAGTGGCATATGAAAAATTGAGGCCGCAGTTTGGTGCATCAACTCTCGGTGAATTCATATGACAACCAAATAATCCTTTCGAACCTGTGTGTGTTTTAATATCTCATTTTCTTTCACAATAGCGTTTCATGCATTCGTTTTGTTAAGTCGCTAGTGATCCGTAACACCTCTCCGCATTGCGAAGTGTCTGCAATGCCGTAATCAACGGACCAACAGACAAACTATGTGGCGCTAACTTGAGCATATCGCATGCATGCAAACACAGGCGCAGGAAAAGATGGCAGAACACAGGCTCTGTGCTCTTCCTTCTTTTCCTGTGTCCATGTCCTTGTGCGCGCCACAAGCTGGCAAATATGAACGATCCCCAATCAGCCCAATTATCCGTGGTACTTTTAACTGAAGGCTCGCAAACGCTGGAATAAGAGCTTCCAGAATTTCAAGAACAGTTCAGGCTGTCTGAGTCTGCAGTTAATTCAAGAGCAAGAGAATTGTGTTCACGAGCGATCTAAATGCCACTGATGTTTGTCGGTCTTCCTCCTGCAATGTGTCCGGTATTCAGAGCTATCTTACTGTTCGGAATTGCGCTATCCTCCTTGAACATCCTATTTCTTTGGCTGTGACGATGGTTGTGGCTTTCATTGTGGTTTTGGGAATGACTGTAGTGTCGGCTGGTGTTAACGCTGTGGTTCGGGCTGTGGCTGTCACGGTAGCTTTGGCTGTGCAAGCTCTGCTTCAGTATTCATTCTATCTGATTGTAAGGACCGAGTGGTGGTTCGTCACGTTTGCGAGTGCGTGGCTCAACGGAACAGGCGACAAGAGAATACGCACGAATGAGTTTGGATCAACATTTATAGGGACAAGGTATGCTAGGGACGATCACGGAGAACAAGCACAGAGATAAACACACAAATTAATATGAACGTCCTAACCGCGGAATGTCCGATCGAGGGTACAGAAAAAACATCTCACGACTTGTAGATGTTGGAGGGTCAGTCCACATGCGGCGACGAGTGTCGTTGAACGCAAGCCCAGGCACGCAGGTGACACGTCCCGTGTGTTTCACGGCAGGAAGACAAGGCCTCCGTAAGGCCTCCCGTTTGATCACGGCCTTGCGCCGTCCCAGGTGGCGACGGTGTTCAGGAACTCGTGACGCCTGCCCGCCGACACAGCAGGAGCCGCGCCCTGTACCGGTAGCCTCCCCAGGCTCCCCAGGTCTCACCAAGAACAGGCCGGAGGAGCTCCCCGGACAGCGCCCTGGTCCGGCACGTCCTCGCTGGAGCCACCGCCAACGCCCGAAACACCAGGAAAGCACCAGTCCTCGCTGGGCACGGCCACGACAAACTTCTCGGACAGCGCCCTGGTACGGCGTGTCCTTCGGCTAGCTTCGCTCAGCCCTCTGCGCGTTCCACACGCGCCGCTCTTCTTTCTCGTCTTTTCTTTTGTGCCGCCGCCGCGCGTGCCACCTGCCCCTGGCTCGCCTTCATGTCTCCGTCGTCTTCATAGTCACATCCGCATAAAATCTCTCAAAATTCATTTGAAGGTATCCAAACACACAAATGTCCCTTACAAATTTCGTCCATTCATTACAATTATCCCCCCACTCAAGAAAGTTGTTCGGTACAACAACTTGTCCACAGTCATCAAGTACAACAACGCAATAATGCTATTTACATGAAGTCGCACAGGTTTCTCAGTACCACGACGTGAACCTGTGTTGTTCCCAACGGTATGTAACGATGATAAGTCACACGCGGCTGAGGTAATCAGCACCTATGTTGTCAGTCCCTTTTATGTATTCGACCGTAAAGTCATATTCGGTCAGTAAAAGGCTCCAGCGGAGCACTCTGCTATTCATATGTCTGGCCGAATTTATGTAGGCGAGAGGCTGGTGGTCAGTCTGCAGCACAAAGCGTTTCCCAAAAAGGTAAACGTGAAACTTTTGAACGGCCCATACAAGCGCCAGTGCTTCCCTCTCAATAGTTGAGTACCGGGCTTCACGTGGTAGCAGTTTACGGCTGGCGTAGGTCACTGGGTGTAGCACACCGTCATGTCGTTGCATTAAAACGGCTCCAATGCTCGTCGACGATGCGTCTGTTCGCAGTATAAAAGGTTCTTGCAAATTTGGAGCTCGTAACACCGGACTGGAGGATAAGAGGTGTCGCAGCGTTTCAAAAGCTTGCTGATGAGATTCCTCCCAGGTAACCTTGTTTGGAGCCCTCTTCCTAGTAAGTTCAGTCAATGGGCCTGTCACGTCGGCATAATTGGGCACGAAGTCTCTGTAGTAACCCGTTAGGCCTAGAAACGACCGAACTTCCTTCTTTGTTTGTGGTCTCTTCGCGGCCTGAATCTTGTCTAATGTCTCCATCTGAGGTCGAAGGAGATTATGGCCGACGATGTGACCCAGGAATTTAACTGAACTGAAGCCAACCTCACTTTTGGAGGGTTTAATTGTCAGCAGCGCAGCTCTCACATGTTGCAGGAACTTCGTCAGCGTTGCGATGTGTTCGTCCCAAGTTTGTGTGGCAACGAGTACATCGTCAAAGTAATGGTATATGTTCGGGATTCCCTCGACCACTCGTCTCATGAGCCGGGTGAAAACTGCAGGCGCGGTCTTGATTCCAAAAGGCATGAACCTAAACTGGTATAGCCCTGAAGATGACTGGAATGCAGTGAAAGGCTTCGACTGCTCATTCATGGGCACCTGCCAATAGCCCTTCGTGAAGTCAAACTTCGAAAAATACCGGCTTTGGCCCAATTTCGCAAACATCATGTCCACTCGTGGTATGGGCTCATTGTCCATGACTACAACACGATTGAGCTGCCTAAAGTCAATGCAGAGCCGCATAGTCCCGTCTTTCTTCTTCACCACGACAATTGGTGCTTGATACGGCGAGTCGGAAGGTTCAATGATGCCTTGCCTCAACATATCCTGTACTTCTTTCTCGACCGCTTCCTGAATGGCAAAAGGTATGGGATAAGGACGCACACTCACTGGTGTTTCCGTTGTGAGCCGTAATTTGCATTCCACAACGTTCGTTTTGCCTGGCATGTCAGAGAAGACGTCTTGATATTCTTCTAAAAGTTCGTTTATCTGATCTTTCTGCTGGCTGCTCAATTCCCTTGCTACGGCAACATTTTTATAAGTTTCTCCCGGATGTAATGCCACGAAAGGTATTTCGTTGTCATCCGGAGTCTCCGTCTGTACAGTAACTGCAGCGTACTGCTGGTCATCGGGTTCAGTTTCCCTTTCCTCGTATCGTTTGAGGAGGTTAACGTGGAACAAGCTCGTTCGCGACCCCAGGTCAACTAGATAATCACAGTCGCTGCGTTTTTCGACGACTGTGAAGGGACCTTTCCATGTGAGGATAAGTTTATTCCTGTCCGATGGAAGCAGCAGCAGCACTTTCTCGCCTGCAGACAGCTGTCGAAGTCTTGTCTTCCTGTCGTAGTATTTCTTCTGTGACGCTTTGGCCTTCTGGAGCTCTTCATGAGCTATCTTGCAGGTGTTCTGTAACCTCTCTTGGAGCTGGAGGACATATCCGTACGTGGTCTTGATCTCAGAATCGGTGTTGTCTCCTGCCCACAATTCTTTGAGGATGGACATCGGGCCACGTACGAATCGTCCGTACAGGAGGTCAAATGGCGAAAAGCCAAGGCTCGCTTGTGGAACCTCACGATACGCAAAGAGTAGTGGAGTCACATACCTGTCCCATTGTTTAGGGCACTCCTGACACATTCGCCGAATCATCTGCTTGAGTGTCCCATTAAATTTTTCGACAAGCCCATTCGCCATGGGATGGTACGGCGTTGTGGGCAGTTGTCGAAATGACAGTAATCGTCCCAGTTCGTGCATCAGGTTAGATGTGAATGACTTACCACGGTCACTCACTGTTTCTCGTGGGATTCCAACGCGAGCGAACATTTCTAGTAGCGCTTCCGCAACTCGCTCCGTTTCAATACTCGGCAAGGCTACCGCATCTGGGTAGCGCGTAGCGAAGTCTATCATGGTTAAAACGTATCTATTTCCTTTTTGCGAAGTTGGAGACAGAGGACCGATAATATCAATCGCGACTCGGTGGAATGGAGTCTCGATTATAGGCATATTCCCCAAAGGCACACGACCCACGAGGTGCTTTGGTACTGTTCTCTGACATATGTCACACGATTTTACAAAGCGTGTGACATCCGCTTGTACTCCAGGCCAATAAAACTCTTCAAGAACACGGTCTACTGTCCTCTTTTGCCCCTGATGTCCAGCGAGCAATCCCTCGTGTGCCATCTTCATTACTGTGGCGCGTAGCTTCTTCGGAACCACCAGTTGTTCGAAGTGTCGCTGTTCGGCAGTCTGGTAATGCCGGAAAAGGATGCCATGGACCAGCACGAACTTGGTAGTAGCTCGTTTCTTGGACGTTGTTGCTTGGTCCAATGCTTGGAAACAAGCCTCCAGCGTCTGATCCGTGCTCTGCAATTGCCGAAGTTCTTCCCGGCTGACGTTTAAGGGGTCAACTTGCGGTGCAGGTAATTTTTGCAGCTTTCCCGTCTTTCCTGCAGCGGCCGTCACTTCCTCACTCCGTACTTTAGGCTCTGTATCTGTATCCTTGGCTTCTTCTTTCGATTAATTGGCTTGCTTGGAATCATGATCCCCCATTGGGACAGCACCTTCGATGTTGCCAAGAATGACCTCGTACAGAGGGTTCTCCATACAAACGGCACGAGCAACTCCTCTGAAGAACGGGGAATCAATAAATACTTCAGCTTCCGGCAAACTCTTTTCAGACCGGTCGAGTAGGCGTATAACGCGGTTATTACCAGTCAGCTTAGAGTCAGGAACGAGGGACCGTTTCACTACAACCGTGTTGCAGCCGGTGTCTCGCAAGACCGTCACCAAGGTTCCCTCAAGACGACCAATTACCGTCGGCATCTTTTCCAGCGCTCCACAGCACGTTGTACTGCTTTGAGCAGCGTCAAGCACGTTATCACTGTTGCGTGCACCTTGTTGCGGAGGCTTCAGTTTTTCCGGGTCACTCTGCACCTCATGTCTTAGAAGTGTGCATGAAGCTTCACCATGTCTGCCAGAGCCGGTGGGACACATATCGGCGCTGTGACCTGTCTTCTTGCATTTCCAGCATGGTGGCTTCGGTGCCCTCGTTCTAGTCCAGCAGTCGGAAGCTTTATGTCCCGGCTTGCTGCAGAGGAAGCAGAGAGGTTTTCCCTTGCTTGCTGTTGTCGCAGCTCCTTTATACTGGCCAGGCGGCTTTCCCTTCTCTTCTCTGGTTTCCTTGCCTTTAGCAAGGTTATGGATGCCTTGAGCTTCCAAATACTGATCGGCTGTCGTGGCCAGTGTGTCTAGGTCATCACATCCTCTTTCCTTCAGAAAGATCGCCAGTTTTTCTTCGCAGCGTCGTAAAAACTGCTCAGACACGATTTTGTCTCGCAGCGCTTCATAGGTCTTTGCTGTCTTGGCTAACTCTTGCCAGTGGTCAAAGTATCCTAGAAGACGACCGGCAAACTGTCGTGCTGTCTCAGCGTTTTCAGGCTTCGCATCCCGGAACTTTACACGGTACCCTTCTTCCGTGTAGCGGAACCGCTGCAGCAAGGTGTGCTTGAGCTTGGCGTAATCGGTAGCGTCTTCCGCGGACATCCGACCTACTGCCGTTAATGCTTCGCCCGTCAAACAAAGACTCAAAGACAAGGCCCACTTGTCTTGTGGCCAACCTTGACTAGACGCTACTCTCTCAAACCTCTGTATGTAAGCATCTAGTTCATCCCTCTCCTCGTTATAGGGAGGGATCATCTTATGGGGGCTGCGAAAACCCTGACCACCACCTGTCTCGCTACCTACGGTTCTCGGACTCGACCGCTCTGCCTCTAACACACGCCTTCGTTCTTCAAGGAGCGCCCGTTCCGCCTCCATACGCGCTAACTCTCGCGTATGTTCCTCCTGCGCCGCTACCCTCGCTTCTTCCCGCTCCTTATAACGTCGGAAAAATTTTGTGCAATCGCAACAAATTTGTATAGACCCCCGTTTGAACTCTACGGAGGTCCACTGCGTCTTCCCCTTTAAGAGATTTGTGGGGGAGGCACTCCTCGCTAGCTCGGACCCGGAGGTGCAACTAGCGCTCCTGGACCATGTCCGGCTGGCGGCACAAGCCAGTGGAGCCTTGGACATGGGGCCCCACCCATCTAGCTCCTAGACCCCTTCCCTTTTCCCCAATAAAAGTTATTCTTCTTCTTCTTCTTCTTCCCGCTCCTTAGCTCGCTGATCCCTCATATCCTTCTGTTCTGCACTGACCCATGCCTGCAAGGCCTCTCCACTGAGTCCCATCTCCTTCCCTAACTCAACGAGCGTTCTCTTTTCGTCCATTGCCGCCCACCACACACAAGCAACGTGAGGCTCTAAGGTGTACGGAAGAGCTTGGTCCTGTCGCGCGGACGCCAGAAAATTGTAAGGACCGAGTGGTGGTTCGTCACGTTTGCGAGTGCGTGGCTCAACGGAACAGGCGACAAGAGAATACGCACGAATGAGTTTGGATCAACATTTATAGGGACAAGGTATGCTAGGGACGATCACGGAGAACAAGCACAGAGATAAACACACAAATTAATATGAACGTCCTAACCGCGGAATGTCCGATCGAGGGTACAGAAAAAACATCTCACGACTTGTAGATGTTGGAGGGTCAGTCCACATGCGGCGACGAGTGCCGTTGAACGCAAGCCCAGGCACGCAGGTGACACGTCCCGTGTGTTTCACGGCAGGAAGACAAGGCCTCCGTAAGGCCTCCCGTTTGATCACGGCCTTGCGCCGTCCCAGGTGGCGACGGTGTTCAGGAACTCGTGACGCCTGCCCGTCGACACAGCAGGAGCCGCGCCCTGTACCGGTAGCCTCCCCAGGCTCCCCAGGTCTCACCAAGAACAGGCCGGAGGAGCTCCCCGGACAGCGCCCTGGTCCGGCACGTCCTCGCTGGAGCCACCGCCAACGCCCGAAACACCAGGAAAGCACCAGTCCTCGCTGGGCACGGCCACGACAAACTTCTCGGACAACGCCCTGGTCCGGCGTGTCCTTCGGCTAGCTTCGCTCAGCCCTCTGCGCGTTCCACACGCGCCGCTCTTCTTTCTCGTCTTTTCTTTTGTGCCGCCGCCGCGCGTGCCACCTGCCCCTGGCTCGCCTTCATGTCTCCGTCGTCTTCATAGTCACATCCGCACAAAATTTCTCAAAATTCATTTGAAGGTATCCAAACACACAAATGTCCCTTACAAATTTCGTCCATTCATTACACTGATGCATATGAGCTGTGCCTATACCACAGGAAGCAGATGAGGGGTTGTCGGATACTATGTAGGATTAAAAGAGGCACCGGTGCTACCTGGTGCATGTCAATGTGGGCAACGTGGCATTCTAATGGCAGGAGCAGGTTCCCGAATAGACAAACACGCTTGCACCACGTGCCTCAAATCGAAAATGTTCTTTTTTTGTTTTTTTTTGGGGGGGGTGGGCAGGATTGGTGCGGGGGGTCTATTCTTCGACTTAGCATCATTGACGAGAACGTACCAGGTGAACTTGAAGACTTTGGCCAAGCAGGCGCCCACAAGAATGGGTTCGCGAGCAAGCCATTGTGTTCTCCGAGCGACGCTCATCAATCCAAACTTCAAAAAAAAATTAACCGTTGTGTAGACCTTAGGATAAACGGTCGTACGGAATACCTAAGGCGGCCAACCCTTACAACTGAAGGGAATGACTTGCGTATGAATCACCGCCACAGATGTGGACGTGCAGGGGTAACATCAATGAGTACAGAGTAATATCGACAGCTAGCTTCCGTGGAATAGGTGAGTCCGCGCCAGAAACAAAAACATCCGCGTCACAGATTCTCGTACGTTCCCCTAAGAGATAGTTTCACCAGTAGCAAACCAATTTGCAGGGGAGTATACAAGTCGCCCTTTATGTCACTATGTTCAAGAATGGCAATTTCATGTGCAAATCCCAGAGGTTGGATAGATTTCAGTGTGTTGAATAGGCTTTTTGTGACTGTCACCTCAAGAAACACTGAAACAATATATATGCAGTTGTTCGAGTTGCATTAGGTTGTCCATGGCGAGTTCTTGTAAAGAGTGGTGCTTGCTGCAGACTTCCGAGTGGGTTTTACCTAAGTCGTGGTTGAAGACAAGAGAGCACGTGTACTCCTTCGCTTCTCTTTTATGCAATGCACAAGTGTACCGTCGCCATTTGAAAAGTTCACATCGCACAGCAAGTGGAAGTTATATAGTGTCACCACTGTCAGCGTCGTTCGCGACCCCAGTACACTTCCTAGAGGCCGCCGCTGCTGCCGCTGCTGTCATGCCGTTTGCAGGTAAATGGGCGTCTGCATGCGTCGGCGCCAGAAAAGAGGCCGACATCTAGTGGCGCTGCCAGAAAAGCGGAGAAAATAGCCCAGCGTTCAAAATAACGATGATGACCTCAGTGAAGTGCCTTCTTTAGCTCAGACACTTGGTCTTTCTAACCGTGTGTGCAAAGCCCGCCAATCGAGCCGGTGGACATGATAAGCAAAGTCAAGTCCCGCTGAAGCATTTCAACTTGAGGGCTAAGCTATCGATAACCACAAAAGACGCAGCACACAGGTGAGAAACCAAGCAGGCAAACTAAGTACGCTCTTGTAGTCCCGAATCATTCGTCGACGCACTCTGAACCGCCAACTTAATTGCTTCCAATTGCTTTCAATATAGTCCCGCTGTTAATTGCCTTCTTCAAACTGCTTTTTCACCGACCGGCTTCGTATACCCGAGTCCTCTACTGCGAATGAGTTTGCCAAATATTCATTTTATTGCGATAGCAATTATATGGACAGTCTCGGCTGATTTTTGCCGTCGCTGGCCGCCGTCATTCACCGTATATATATATGTATATATATATATATATATATATATATATATATATATATATATATATATATATATATATATATATATATATATATGTATATGTATATATACACGCCACAAAGAAAAAATAATTCAGAAAAGCTTTCTGACGCGCGGAATCGAACGGGCGACCTCGCGCTTTCCAGCGAGCGGCGTTAGACGGTTACGCCATCAACAGTACCGTCTTTCAGCCTGCTAACGGCGAGCTATTTATATACACCATTTCCTTTAGCATGCTTTCTTCCTCGCCACATAGATGGCGCGACGTGCGCGTGTTGCGCGCTTTGAAGATCATCGCCCCGCTCCTGCGAACGCCGTTGGTCGTCTCCCTACAGGGCGTGGCCGCCTTCGTGCGCATATCTCGAGGAAAGAAGGGGGCGGCTGGGGAGGGGGGGTGGAGCGAGTGGTTCTATGTCATGTGCTCTCCCCGCGAGGTCCGCGCTGAAGCCACAGAGCGTACGAAGGTCACTTCGCAGCGGCCGCGTTTGCGAAAGGAGCGCGCTGTTCAAACAGAAATAAATAACATCTGTGACAGTTCGCACTCGTCCTGTGTGTACCTGTTCGTTTGTTTGTGCGCCCTGCTTTATGTTTGAGCAGTGCGCTTCAAGTGTCGAGCTGTGACGCATGATAGTTCGCGCTCGTCCTGTGTGAGTTCTTTTCGTGCGTCCTTTAGACTCGAGCGACGCGCTGGCGATTTCGAGCTGCTTTCCGTTCTTCGCGTTACATTCCAATTTATTGCTATCGCATTCATTGCTTCGCCGTTGCGGCGAAACTGTGACTTTTTTATTGCTGTGCGTTTGCTAGGGTTAGCACGGGAGTCCAGGAACTAAATGACGAAATGAAACTACGAGAACGCTTACCTCCACTGCACCAAACTAACCGTGAGCTGATTCAATGGATTCTCTCTTATTTAGCGTGTATACAACATTCAGTAGCGCTGTTTTCTTGTTCCTGATAATTGCGTCGAGGGGCACAAATCAGGCACTGACACCGAGAAGTAAAACGAAGCCTTTCGGATAATTGTGTTACAGATCCTCATTTGCTGAGTACGCTTAGACCCACCGGTTTGATTCGTGAGTAAGAGATTTTTTTTCGAAAAAGGTGTGAATGAAAGGCCGAGTAAAGATTCACAAAACCGAAGCGCTGTTTCAGGCTAGTTCTCAAGGGCAGTGCATTGGCTGTTCTGACGAATAGTGTGATGTATTGCATTAAGCCGGTGCATCAATGCAAAAACGAAAAAAAGCTGTACCTTTAATAAATCGAATCGGATCTTCGCACATGATTGCTTAGCAGGCAAAAACAGAAACGAGTTTTTGTTTGATTTAAAAGCTTTGATAAAGGAAGATGCTCAGCTATCTATAGACGTATTCGGAGCATATTGACAAAAAGAAAAGGGATAGTCAAGAATTGTTTTAAAATGAAGGGCCATTTTGAACCTTTATGAAGCGCAGGATTTGCCAGATGTATACAATTCGGGAATGCTTCCATCTGCTGCCTAAGCGACTAAACTGTTTTACTCATCATGGTAGGGTGAACTGGCTAAGTTAACAGATAACATGAGGCAATTGAAACGAATTTTCACATTACCCAATTTCAGGTGTAGAATTACCACTCTTATTGCGACACGGGCGTCAGTAAAAATGGTGCAAGAAGGAAATAGCAACGACACTTCGCTTCAAAGTTCCCGACCAGATCGCTGTTACGTTTTGAAGCTCTGCAGCGAATCTGGCTTGGTGTCGCTTTCACCAAAACTTTTGCTTTCCGAATCGGCATGGAACACAGCGCTGCTTGCAACCACTAGAGCTGTGCACGGGCCGTATTTCCGAGCCCGAGCCCGGCCCGGGCCCGCTCACTTTGTCGAAGGCCCGCCCGAGCCCGACGGCAAAGGGTTGCGAGCCCGCCCGGCCCGGCCCGACGTACGAAAACACAATCCCGGGCCCGGCCCGGCTTTTTGAAGGTTCGCTGCGAAAACAAATCACCGTTGTCCGGTAATCTGGCATTTTATTGAGCATATCAATATGATCAAACGACACACGACGAACAGTCTCTATTACACAGATTACAAATTGTCGTGCAAAAACAGCAAGCAGTCCAACGATTCCGGCTTCAACGAAGTACGGCGCTTTTGCATTATGTAGCCCGCCGAACTGAAGTTACGTTGGCTGTTTGCACTCGTCGCCGTCACGTGTATGGGGTATGCCCATGCAAGCGCGAGCTTAACGAAGGCGATCTACGTCGGGTCGCTCGTCGCTTTCGCGTGCATTTTCACTCATATGGGATTTGGCCTTAAATCTAACGCGAACAGTCGCGTGGCGTCGTCAATAGCTCAGGTGGTGTTACTTCTCTGTTTGTCGGAGTGCAACAGAGGCAGTGCTTTACCTGCGCCCCTTTTGTTTAAAGTAGCGAATGGAAAGGAAAAGCGGTAAAGGGCGGTCGCGGAAAAGGCGCCTTATGCGTGCTGGAAAACAATTCCCGCTCATTCTTGATATTTCGGGCTTGAGTCTGGCTTTGCGCCGGGCCCGAGCCCGGCCCGATAAAACTCCAAATAGCCCGAGTCCGGCCCGGGCCCGAGGTGAAAATACGTCGGCCCGCCCGAGCCCGGCCCGCGGGCCGGGTCGGGCTCGGGCTTTCGGGCTACCCGGAGCCCGTGCACACCTCTAGCAACCACTGCGGCAGCGAAGCAACTATTGACCTTCAGATTGGACAGAGTCGGCACCTAGCTGCAAGCTGACGAAACCTACTAGTGTGAACGGCTCCTTGCGTCGTCTGCTAGCCATACCGTGTTCGCATGTGTGCGAACGCCATGCCATGCACGTCCTCAGAGGGCCGTTGTATTAGCACAGTATCAAATGCTTGTACGTATGCCTACACGATATACACAAGCAATTTGCTTTCCAGGTCTTATATGCACTCTAAAGGGTGAGTGAATGCGCGTGTCGGTTTGGCGCTAGGCGTAATCATCGTCATAATCATTCGCCAAAATAATTTCAATATGGGTGCAACTTGTCGTTCAAGCACATTACATAGTGCATTTGGAGGCATCCTGAACGAAAGAAGTACTAAATGCCGAGGTGGGAATCAAGAATTTTGGGACACGATCTCGTGAAGTTCTGGCAATTTCAAAATCCTTGTGATACTGGAAATCGTGAACTAGTGTATGCAAAGGCCCGTTAGCGCTAAAAAAGTTCTCAAGCCACGCACTTCTATAGTGGTACATGCATTCATGCAATCTGACTCCACAGAGTTCTACTTCAACTAATTACGCAGAAATACAGGCTCTCTTTTTTGTAGGCGCTAGAACAATAAGTAAAGACTTACTCGGTTCAATGGCGCAACAAATTTATGCTGTAGTATAGGCAGAACACAAGCTAAACACATAACAATGAAGTAATAAAAAAATGCATGCAGCTGTACTCAACGTGAAAGTTGTACGAAGTGCGGACCCGTCCTTCAGCGTCGCTCGCGTTCACGGGCAAGCAATCGCTGGCGCACCAAGCGTGCAGCTTGCTCACCGTAAATGACGCGAAAGGAAACCTTTATTTGTGATGCAATGGCAACCTCCCCCTCCTCCTTTTCTCCCTCACGTTCACATCACTTCTCTTCACCCGAACTGCCCCATTCCGCCCCCTTCCGATACTAAACTATATTAGGCTATGATATGCTTCGCCCTCCCCTCGTCCTTTCCTTCCTCACCCTCACATCTCTCCTTCTCAAGCTCAAGTCCTTTTTCTTCCTATACTGTACTATGTACGATTATGCTATGCTATACCCTCCCCTCTTTCTACCGCCAATACAAACTAACGCGGCGAAGGTGCTGCCACCTTTAGCCCGATCTCGCGGCCAATAAAACACGTTCCTTGTCGCTGTCCATGCTACAGCGTGCACATACTGCCGCTAGCTGCGGTGTTGACCCGCTTTGAAGTCCTACTTCGGTCGGAGCAGTCAATGCCGACCCGAACTGTCGCCGCACCGGCAATCAGTTAAGGCCTTACCTACCTTTTTACGTGAGAATCGCCTAGGATAGTACTATTCCCGCTATGCACTACTTTGCCTACTTTGCCAGCAGGGCAGCGCGCCTGCTGTTCTGCCCGATTTTCTTTCCATCGTTCGTCCGTTTCCCCTCCCCTTAGTGTAGGGTAGCGAACCGGTTGCTATCATTCTGGTTGACCTGACTGCCTTTCTCTCAATTTATTACATCGCTTTCCCCCTCTTGAGCGTTTACTTTTGTCTACTTGATAATTTACCAGTAAGCAACGGCTACTAAGCATTCTAAAAAATTACACCATCTCCCGCTAAAGGGGATCATGAGGCGAAGCGAAGCCGGAGCACTTGCACGATCGCGTTCCGTTGGCGTTCATTGGGCATGCTACCGACCTCGCGTCGTGGAACGCGAAGAGGGACGCTACGCGCGTGGTATCTTCCATCTAGCCTGGCCGTTAATTCTCACAGGGCGAGTGGGGAACGCGGTCGACAGGCGGGCGAGAGGGGGCAGCGTAGGAGAGGAGAGAGAAGGGAAGGGGACGCGCATGCGCTCGAGCTCATCGCGGCGTTGGGCAGGAGAGAATTTCGGCATGTCTAGCCCGCGTTTCAGAGGAAGAGTGGAAAGGGGAGGGAGGAGGGGGAGGGGAGAGGGAAAGTGGAGAGGAGACGGGAGAGGGGCGGAGAGGGAAAGTGGAGAGGGGAAGGGGAGAGGGTGAGTGAAGAAGAGGTGTGTCGAGAGGGTATGCGCGTGCTCAGTAAGGGTGGTCACGCCGCACACCACCGGATTGAGCTCGGCCTTAAGATACTTCGCATCTAATAATTCGACTAAAACTCTCGAGCATCACGAACTTTCTCCAATGCTTGGCCAAGGATCACATGATGCACACCGTGCAGGGAGGTAGTGACTCCGCCGCCGGCCGCCGCCGCCTCGGCATGGCAGTGACATGAGTTTCCGGCATTGTACGCTAGATGGAAATCTAGCGCTAGTGTCAACGGAAATCAAAAGTGAGGCTCCTCACTCAGTAAGGGACTGATCGACATATATTGGTTTGCCAAAAGATTATTTCCTCTGGGGTTGAGTGACTTAGTGTTCTCGCAAACGTGTCTTGTTCCGCGGTAGAACATTCACTTCTATTATGCGTGCTCACAAAGGCTCTGTATGGAAAAACAATAAAAAATTCCATCCTGTGGAAAGTTTGAAAGGTGACGCGTCTTGTAAAAAAACGCACCGGGAACGGCTGGAGTGTTAACAAATCCTAATATTAAATCCGGGGTGTCATAAAAAAAAACGGGCTATTTTATTATGACGCACACCGTACTGGGTAGGGACCAGGCCCGTAGCCAGGAATTTCTTTCGGGGCGGGCCCACTTGCAGAAAACCTCCACTATTTGCGAAGAACACATGTTTGCATTATTTATTTTTGGTAAAAACACCTACTTCACGAAACTTTCGGGGAGAGTCCGGGCCCGTGGCTCTCCCCCCGCCTGGCTTGGTTTTTTGACACCCCGCTGCTCTTTAACACGTGTACATGAATGCAAGTACAAGGGCGCACCGACACGCACTGAAATATAGGCTGTCGTGGTGGGAATAGAACCTCTCGTGCAGATACACCCGCGCACGCTCAGACAGACGCAGATAGATAGATAGATAGATAGATAGATAGATAGATAGATAGATAGATAGATAGATAGATAGATAGATAGATAGATAGATAGATAGATAGATAGATAGATAGATAGATAGATAGATAGATAGATAGATAGATAGATAGATAGATAGATAGATAGATAGATAGATAGATAGATAGATAGATAGATAGATAGATAGATAGATTATGCGGTTACTTATACATTATTCTCTTGATAGATGACCGATTACAGCTCTGGCCGGACATCCCTATTATAATTTTGGTAGGAAACCTTGCTCGGGAGGGGATCTCCGCTTCGCATCTGAGCCAGCAGCAGAAGCGGTACAGAGTATGGGGTCCACGCTCAGTTGATGACGGGCCAGTTCTGCACCACGCCCACGCGTTCCTCCACGCATACGCCCTATGTGCGCGCTTCAGCTAGCTCATCACTCATTCTCTCTTTCTATAAAAAAAATATGCACGCCGCCGCTCAAGCCTGAGCTCATCAGACTTAACACAAAAAATGGGCATATGGCATAGAGCCATTTAAGGG
Organism: Rhipicephalus sanguineus; assembly: GCF_013339695.2. Lineage (NCBI taxonomy): Eukaryota > Metazoa > Arthropoda > Arachnida > Ixodida > Ixodidae > Rhipicephalus > Rhipicephalus sanguineus. The sequence goes on from NC_051181.1 coordinate 49,394,433, forward strand.
CACAAAAAGACGGAAAAACATCATACAAGACACGGAGCAGCTAGAAAACGACCCAGAAAGTGCTGTACCCAGGGATTTCCGTTTATATCTGTATAAAAGGGCACACATCGAGCAAAATCACAAAGTAGAGCTAACTTGCTTCTCAAGCAAAGCACGTCGTACGTACACAAAAAAATCAGTCACAAGGAGCAAAGAAAAGCACTGACAACATTTCATCCGTCCAATACTTTATAGCAGGAACTTTATAGCAAATACTTTAGAGCAGGAACGCGCTGCCTGTGTTTTGTTTTTGTTTTTCATGTAAAAAACGTATTTAGTATAAGAACCTCGGTGACCATCAAATACGAGAGCCGCTAGCTCACCAGATCAGGCCCAAATTAATGGGCCGCAGGTAGGCACTCGAGACGTTGTGTTTTTCATGGAGAGAGTAGCACTCTTCACCTGTTTCTCCACAGCAACGCGTCTACAGCAGCGTATGGAGAATATAATTATAAGAGAATGTGGTAGTAATTATGAACAGGCAAATAGGATGTGGCAATAATTATGAACGGCAAGTCTTCCGATATCAAAGTAAATTGTAAAAGGGATAATAACAAATCACAGAATAAAGACTGTCACATAAAAGAACTCGGAGATTAAAGAAATCGAAGTGAATTTACCCATGAACAAATAAAATACAACGAAATATTTATTGTATGTGTGTTTTATTTATACAGCTTCATGGAATCCTAGGGAAGGAAATTAATAACGAGAAAAAAAGTGCACTTCTACATATTTTATTTAACATATTTAATTGCCTAGGAGTTGCTTCCGTTCTTCGTGATTTGCTGAGTTTTTCAAAGTAATGGGCAGCAAGTAGCCTGAGGTGATCAGACTTGACACAAAAAAATTGCAATACAATTTGCTTAAAAACGCTGCCGTTTTTCTAAATTTCCACGCAGGGACAATCATCCGGCTGGTAATAATCTTCGCTGTGTTGAAATCAAGCCTAGCTATGTACATTGCGCTTTTTAATGAATTAACTGTTACTTTGGCATAATGTGAAACTTCTTAGTGTCTGATCTCTTGTTGGGGTGCATGTGTGTGCGTCGACATGAGCTAATTTTCCACGTAACAATCGAAGTTCGTAATCCTCGCGTATTTTTAACGCGATAGCGTTAAAGAGCTCGTATCGCAGAAATTCCGCCGTCGGCGTCGGCGCCGGCACCGTTGGTTGTGAGCGAAAAATCATCATCTTGTCCGTGACCGAAAAATCGAAAAAGCTGCAAATAAAATAAATAATAAAAATGTTGGGTCCGAGTGAGAATCGAACCCAGGCCGTCTACGTGGCAAGCAGGTGTTCTACCGCACAGCCACGCCTCTGCTTGGAGCTGCACTGAAAGTAACTTTGATGGTTCCCAAAAATACGCGTCCTGTATACAGGTGTCACAGTAGGAGATGTAATATGGCAGTAATATTGCGTGGTACAAGCGTACATTGCCATTGGTCGTCACACCATGTCAATATCATAACGACTTGGCGACACATTACTGCGCGTATTCCCTTAAGACCACGTAGTGCGTGAATCGCAGCTTCGAAAAAGGTGCTCGCGCATGATTGCTCCTGGTTTAAAGCATGCTACCCATTACATAAGGCACACACCTTATTGCGCGCATTCTGTTCAACACTCGTAGTGTTCGAAGTGCGCACTAGGGGCAGGATATTGCTATCGCGTTCAACTCTTGAATGCGAAGCTTAAGCGTCCCCCAATTTGTTTTTTGTTTCGTCGACAGTCCCCTCACTATTCCATGCTTGTGATGTTAATGGTCGATTCTTTCCGACTTGTACGATTGGTAATTGTAGTATATATTAAGCGTTTCCAAGTGAGGTAATTGGTTTACTTTGAATTTAATATTCTATCACATTTATGAGCTGTATAGAGGCTTCACCGAAAGGAAGCTGATGCGCTGCTTTTAAAACTTGCGTTAGCTGAATGCACTTTTTGAAGCAGTATGGCCGCTTATTCTTCAGTCATCGGACAGCAAGATCCAGGTCGTATTTTGTCGTTCTCTACCAATGCTAGCTTCGATAGACATGTAGAGACGTAGATACAAACTTTAAACAGTCATACGGTTGTATAAATGCAAAATATATAGACAGACAGATAACAGTTATTTGTGATTACTTCGGAGATGTTAGCCTGGATCGTCGTCTGGCTTGCTACTCCTGTTGTCGGGCTTTGAATATGGTATATATAATACCCACATATACAGACAAATAGCACGTGGAGTTGCGCACGCGCAGATACACAAAATAGTTATTCATAAAGTTTCGTTGAGGTGTGTAGTCTTACAAAACAGCAACAGCGCTTTTGTATTGCGCATCGCACAGCTAATTTGAATGATCGCCTTTTGAAAAATAAACCGTTTCAGTGTACTTCCGTCTTCGTTTTGTCGTTCAGATCTGAGAATTTCATATACCGCCTCTATTTTAACGGGAAATAACAAAGCAAACAAAAAAGCTGCAAAAAATTTGCACGTAGGCTGGCTCGATGCAACTTTTCATGTGGTTTCTGAGGCACTAGGGAAAGCAAATCAATGCAAAATGGGCTTCAATACAAGCATCAATAGAAGCCAGTTTTTGTTTCATGGAGAAGGAGAAAAAGGGCGTTCATAACTTGATCGCTCTTTCCAAGAAAGCAAAGATTTTCTTTTCGACTAGCTAACTAACTTTCTAAGTAACTAACAGCAGCTCACTAACACTAACTAACTATGTAACTTATGAAGGCCAACATGAAGAAACGCACGTGTACATGGAAACTTCCACCAGCCTATCTAACGCGGAACGTCACCTGGTTTATCAGTGTTTCCGTATGTGGCATCTTAACATATGCAGCTTGTCTGTTTTATTTGATATTTCTTTCAGCAGTGACTCACTTTTTTTAAAAGCGCCGAGAAAAACCAGACAAAAGCGGTTACTTTGCGGGTTTACAGGATCCCTCACGCTATGACGATGTTGCGATAAGGTAGGGATAATCCCTTCACTAGTTATGCATCCAGACTTATTGTATCGCTTCGTTTCAGAAGGTATTCTCAAACCTTCGCGATGCGGAGCGACTTATGAATCCGATAAGACACGCTGCATGTTTCACTCTAATATAGAAAGAGGAGAAACACAGGCGTCACCTCTTTCCGCTCCTTTCTGGCCGCAGAACTACACACACAAGCAAGCACACACACACGAAGGATCGAAAATAAATTAACCGGAAATTTATGCGACTGCCTTGAAAGAAAAAAACACGCTCAAATCCGTTTATATTAAGCGGAATACATACGATGTCTGTGAGACACCGATAGCAGCGGGGACAACTTTTTTATGACGTGAAGTGACATCGCAAATCATGCTCTTGGAACGTTTGGGTACCTGATTTCACTGACACGCGGCCAGGTAAAGATGAATAATTACGGTAGCGATGAATATCCTGTTATCTTCTATGACAGCTTCCCTTACCAAAATGTGTTTAGACAGTATATGGACTGTCTAAAGCAATTTTTAGACAGTCTCTCGGCTGCCTAAATACATTTTTGTACGGGTTGTTTGCTTTGGAAAGATTGAAGTATGCGCACCTCGGCTACCCCTTTCTCTTTGTTCTGTTGCCTTCCAAAAAAAAAGGATGATTACCCTAAAATGGACGTGCAAGTGAGAAAATCAAATAACACACTGAAAAAATATAGAAAAAATAGCGTGAAGAGGCACTATTCGCTGGCAAAAGTTCGCTTTACACTATAACGTCAACAGAAACGTTGATGTCCAAGTTGTGACCATGGCACGCGGGATAGCATGTGATTTGCACGGGTGCCCATCAGCATGCACGGCTGCTCATTGCAGACGTTTGTCAAGTTCAGTACTTTGCTTGGCGTTATTGTCTGTTAGTTCTCATTATTATTGTGTCTAACAAAGAAAAACGAGCCCTTAAAAGTCATCTTCTTTACTTCATTTATAGCAAGGGTCTCGTTCTGGCAGACTTGATTCCTTCAGGTAGTATGCGAGGGATTATTGCTCAGCTGCCAGCTCGTAAAAAAGATAACGTGCTACGTGACGCCAAAAGACAAAAAAAAAAAGAGTGTCCACACTCGCCGCCATGGCTGCGCTTGGCGCTGATTAACACTCCTAGGTTTAAATGCACATATATGCCCTATAAAATGGACGGGGGGATGACCGCAGGCGCCGTAGCTCAGTGGTAGAGCATCGGACGCGTTATTCGAATGATTGGAAAGGCACACGGAACATTTAAGTAAGGTTGTTTAGATTCTTGATTTTCATTGGTTCTAGGCTTTCGCCATACACTCAATATACCGACTTGTATTTTGTTCTGTGTCCACGTACAGTAAAATAGTCATGACACTATCCATTGTCATTAATATCAATATCACGCTATGTACCCTATAGTATATTGCAGTTGAGAAACCGTACTGCTTTCACTGATGTAAGCAATGAATTATGAATGAATATGTGCTTGAAAAGGAGAGTAGCAGTGATAATAGCGTTGGTGTCGCTTACATAGCATAAGGAATAGCCAGAAAACATGGAAACATTAATCATCGT
>NC_051181.1:49699116-49821616 GCF_013339695.2 Rhipicephalus sanguineus
ATTACCAACTCGCCAAACAGTCTGTTCTTCTAAAATGTAAAACCAGGCGAGGTGCCTCCGATCCTGGAGGCAGTGCTTAACCACGCTAGGTGCACAAAACTTTCGGAGGGTTTGGGGCAGGATAAGTACATTTAGGGAGCCTACATGACCGGCTGTTCATGTAGGCTTCCTAATACGTCGACTGAGAAGAAAAAGAAGATGGCTTTTGCCTTCGAGTCATCTTAGGTGAATGCCCAAGGGCCCCTGTGTCTTGTTAGCCAAATAAGAAGAAATTGTTGAGTGCATTCAACTAATCTCACTCAACTATTGCACAGACGAAAATGAAGGAATGGTAGGGAGAAAAATAAGAAAGCGACATCAGAATATAAGGGAAAGCTCGCAGGCCCACGCAATTGCGGCCGTTGACTCTTGCCGGGTGATCGCAGTAGCGAACATGGCAGAACGAGTTTTACGAAGTTATCGCGGGGTCCCGCCCTGCTCCCACTGATAAACAAGTGCGACGCCAAAGTTCGCCGCTAATGTTAAGCACCTGCATGGCATTCTCGCCGCAATTATCCCTGATGCATCTTTACACTGCAGCTGCTAAAATTTTGGTCTCGACCCCTTAAACGGCCAAAGACTGCGGAGCTACTTAATTGTTTTGGCATTTAGTGTCAGCGGTAAATAATAATGACGAGCCCCGCAAGCAAGCTATTAGCGGGCGCGATGGTTCTGGCAAGCTTCCAACATGAATCCGGTTAGACGGCTCTAATCACGTTGCTTGATTTGCAGGTACGCAGAGCAGGTCGAGCCTGTGTACTGCCGGAAGTTGTGCTGCGTGCGCGCGAGTTACTCAACGCGAAAATTGAGTTACGGGTCGAAGCCTGCGTAATTTGTATCCCGCAAGCACTTTTCGATTCGCCCTGAGTATGAGGGTGCTGTCTGTATTAGGGCGTTACAGTCATCATTATTAACATTATTGTTTTTTCGCGTAGTGGAAGCAAATGAAAGAAAGAAAGACAGGAGAGAAGGCAGAGATGTTAACCAGACAAATGCCCGGTTGGCTTTTTTTCTTTAGCCTGTATGGATTCACAAAATCACCAATAGGCCGCTCTTGAGTCCTATGGCAAGGATTGATTGATGGTTGCCGAGACTGCGTAGATGTTTTACTTGGACCTAATAGCAGCAATGAATGACGTTGTGGCAGTCGGCTGCGAATATAATTCCGTTTATTCTGCATTTTCTCTTCGATCATACATCTCCACTAAGGGCCTATACGGGTAGCCGGAAACATTTTTCTGAGGCGGGAGAGGCGGGGGGCGGTGGAGGTTCAACATCATTTTACGTGTATGTGTGCGTGTGTTTATATGTGCGCGTATTATACCCACCTGCAACACTGAAAAATTTCGGTGAATTACGAACCCTCAAACCCCACCCCTCCTCGTGGCTACGCTAGTGTCTCCATGCAGTGACTACCTCTACGGATGTGCATTGCTTTCTTTACAGTCGTTTCATAAATTGCGAACCAGCGAACATTTACTTCTCTATGCTTCTGTATTGTACACGAAGCAATTACCCTCTTCAGGAATTCAGTGGTCGTGTAGCGGTCTTTCGTGTTTTCTTTTTTTTTTCGTCTGTACTTCGTTATTTCCAACATGCTTATTTTTTTCTCGCTTTGGTTTGGAGATTTCTCTTTTCTAACCTGAATCCCCTTTTCCGTAAATAGATAACGCGAACTTTCGTTGATTCACTTTCGGTGCATATGCGTTCAAACTGGATTTGCGTTATTGATGGAACCTCTTATTTTCACGTGCGCGAGTATTTCATTTCTTAACATTACTTTCTTAGTCTATAGTTAAACGTCGACCATGATTTCGAAGCTTAAGTCATTGATTGATGGTTGATTTCATTAGGTGACATATTAGCTAAATAAAAAAAACGCCTTCTCTCAATGAACTATCTTTATTTAAATAGTTACTTGGTCTCAGGCATATCTCGTAGCCGAGAACTTCTATTACTGCGAGATCTATGACGACAAATGATCCCAAAGAGGTTTCGCTTGCAGTGACAATGTGCGCACAATTCCACCTTCTTGTTTCGTTCTTGTTGCTGAGGGGAACTGCGCAAAAAACGGGACGGAGAAAGATTGAGCACACGACACAAGCGACACAAGCGTTCTTGTTGTTTTGTTTTCCTTTCTTCTTGCTCATTACTTAATCCCGCCTTTTTATCTTCAAGATACCGATAAAAAAGGCTTGGCAGAGAGGCTCAATGTACAGCGTATACTATTCGTTTGGTGCGGTTTCGATGAATGCAGTTAGCTGGGTTAAGCAAAGGTGGTTAGCTGACTAACCAACACTCCTTTTTTCTCTCCCTTTCTCTATCTTTATATCTCCCCCTTCCCTTCCCCCAGTGTAGGGTAGCATACCGGTCCTTCTGATTGGTTAACATCCCTGCCTTTCCTTTCTCTCCCGTTCCTTCCTTCCTTTCTTCCAACACAAAAAGGCCAGACTTCGCACGCGATGTACCCTAAGCTTTCCTCATATCTTCCCGGCTGAGTCCAAGGATTACACAAACTACCGCAAGACTACTGGGACGTCTTTTTCTTATTCCTCATTTCACTTTTTCTTTCAAAAACGTGCATAACGAGCACGTGCCAAGAAAGAGCTGAACCTCACTGAAGCACGAACGTGTTTTCCCTCATGGCGGTAGTTTTGCCTGGCTTGAAGTCCAGGCGCCAGCGGACAGCTTAAACCAGTCGCCATCTCACGTTATTCCCGAGTTGAGCCGTAAAATGCACAGGGCAAGCGGCTTAAAGGCGGTGCTTATCTTTGCAGAGAGAGAGGACGCCTGAGATTTGGTCGACGGATTCAGCCGACTACGAAACGAGGAAGGCGCTCTACGGCGGGCGAGGTTACCAGCGCCGTTGGGGTCTAATGCTGTGCAGCAGCACGTATCTTGTGTCATGCTACAGCAAACTCACCGCGAGTACGCGTACTACCATGAAGCGGACTACTGTGTAGTGTGCCTTATTAGTGTCCTAAGGTACCTGCCATTTAACAGCAGCGAAATCGCACATCTCGCACGTTTAAGTTTTAAGAAATGAAACGACAGCCACATAGGTTAGCCTAACCTCAGCTGAGCTTAAGGCAACTGGTGCATTGCTGTAGCTTACATAAAAAAAAAACACTTGCAGCCAACTTGCAGCCTTTTAACACCACATGATGTGTAACAAGATGGCGCAAGAACAGCAGGAAAATTTGCAAGAGGATATCGAAGAACTGCGGCATTGCGAAACGAAAGTGCAAGGGAAGTCCGTGACTTTGCACTTCTCTCAATCCGGTCTGTGAATTGCATAGCGATGCGATACTGCCTACAGCGCTGTTGAGCGAAAGTGTCTCATTTGATTGCAAGCGTCATGACTCACGACTCACTGCTGCAAGTAGACTTTATGATGCTAATACTCATGATAATAAAAAGTGTTGGATTGGATGGAAGTAGGGTCAGTTATAGATAGATAGATAGATAGATAGATAGATAGATAGATAGATAGATAGATAGATAGATAGATAGATAGATAGATAGATAGATAGATAGATAGATAGATAGATAGATAGATAGATAGATAGATAGATAGATAGATAGATAGATAGATAGATAGATTACCGTGCTTGTTACGCTCTAAGAAAAAAAGTCAAAAGAGGGTCACGGCGCCGTGACTGTCTTGGTTGTGTCCATTTGACCCCTTCTGGAAGGTAGACGAAGAGAACGAGTGTTAACATTTCGGCAGGAGTCACTAGACTCTCCTGAAGCACGTTTCGATTGGCTTCCGTGATGAAGGTGCCGTCGTATACGCCATCATATCGCGCGTTCACCCTTCGGCGCCGTTCTGGCGTGGTGGCCCGCCTTGTTCACCGACGGAGCCAGCCGGGCTTGTGTCGTGCCTCCGCCTCCTCTTTCAGTCTGCTCGGTCTTTTGGAATGCGTTGCGTCGGTTGTGCGGGTTGCGCCAGTTGCCTGTCGTGTAGGTTTGTGTTCGAACAAGAATTCGCATTTTCGGTGGCGTTGACGTCAGGCTCCGTGATCGAAGCCACGCTTGGAGGGCGGAATATTCATGAAGCTGCGGACACGGACAACGTGCGCCTGTTAACGATGAGTGTACTGCTTTCGTAGGTACTGATTATACAGCTTTAGTTGGGCGTCTGCAGCAGCTCTGCAAAAGTTATCTGCCAGCCATTTCCAACAGCAGCCTGCATCCGCGCGGCTGTTGCGGATTCCCAACTGAAGCTGTCGGTTAACGAGTTCACACCGTTATGCGCGCTGCTGTACAAGCTCCCATAAATTGAGCGATGCAAACAATTATCAGGGGTAATTTTTGCTGATCGCACATTGTGTCTGCACTGCTGCAGGTGCAAGATGTCGTTTTGAGATGCGCTTTAGTCTACTTCATAACATTTCCTTCAACCTTGAGTGTGCAGCGTGCTTCCACGCGTGCGAACGTGAAAAAAAAGCCCGTCTGCAGAACGCTTCGACGCACTACATATAATGGTTTTTGTTGGCTTAATGACGGTAGTTTGAGGTGCAGATATAATACGCTGCTTCCAGCACGTACGCGGTAGTCACTTAAGTTGGACACACCTCGCCGGTAAGGCGAAAATGCTCGAGACTTTTCGATGGCGCGCGTTGTTGTGGCGGCCGCCGTGCACTCCTTTCCCTCGTTTCTGTTTGCTGTTTTCGTGGTTTGCCTACACTGCGATGACGTTCGGTGTTATAACAGAATCGAGGGAGTGTACGTGACGGCGGGAGCTATTTCCGGTAGTTCTAGCATATGACACGTCTGATCTCGACGTAGACGGCGTCCGCGCGCGCTGTGTGTCGTTCGGGCGCTATTTTTTACTGCGTATTTAAGGATGGGATACGTTTGTAAAACATGCGGTCAGTAACCGCTCACGGCGTGCCCCTGACTGCCGGAGGATGTGCTTGAGCGTCGAATATGCTGGCGCAAAGCCGTGCTTATTCTGAAAGCAACTTTTGAAGCGATTTCTCGAGAAAAAATGTGCTTTCATTCGTGCATAGCCAGTGCCTATTGCAAAACGAGGTTCCCACTGACTTTTACGTGAAAATTAGTTTTCGTTGGGAAATTATCTGACACTCGTGTCAGATGGGTGTACAGCAACGGTGTGTTGAACAAAGAGTGGTTTTAAATATAAATAAGCAGTGTGTATGTTTTGGTTATTCCGAGAATCCCGGATCGCTTCTCCCGCCTCTTCACTCCAGTTGACAGCCACACTCGGGGAAACGAAGGTGCCGCTTGGTCTGGCGCCTCACTGCTCGTTATGGGAAAATAAACAGCGGTGTTCGCCCTGGCAACGAGGCAGTTGGTCCTACATTTCCTTTGGTTGGACAACACGACTTAGGAAAAGAGGTGAGTGGCACCCATGCAGAGGAGCCTAAACCAATTTCGTTTGTTGTTTAAAAGAGGCTCACATGATCTTGTGCAGCGTGATCAAGTGACGTGATACGAAAGCTAATATTTGCAAGTTAGTGAGAACTTACAGACAATAATGGCAAGGAAAGTATAGAGAATATTATTTGTAATCACTGGGATGTAAATTTGAAGAAAGTAAAGTGGACGAAAAGATAACTTGCCGCCGGCAGGGACCGAACCTGCGAAATTCGAATAATGCGTCCGATGCTCTACCACTGAGCTACGATGGCGCTCATCCCCCTGTCCACTTTATAGGGTATATATGTGCATTTAAACATAGGAGTGTTAGTCAGCGCCGATCGCAACCATGGCGGCGAGTGTGGTACCCTTTTTGTGCCACGTAGCACGTGATCTTTTTTCGAGCGGGCAGCTGATCAATAATTCCTCGCATACTACCTGAAGGCACCAAGTCTGCCAGAACGAGACCCTCGCTATGAATGAAGGAAAGAATACGACCTTTAAGGGCTCGTTTTTATTTGTAAGACACAATCTTAATGAGAACAGACAATAATGCCATGGAGAGTATAGAGGATGTTATTTGTAATAATTGGGATATAAATGTGAAGAAAGTAAAGTGGACGAAAAGATAACTTTTTACACGATAACGGCAAAAAACTTGGTTCCTTGCCATGTCTGTTTGCATTTGTTGTTTTTTCGTGAGCCTTCATTATGTCCGCCTGAAACACTTACTGTGTAAGTTTTGCAAACTTTTACCGCAATTTCATTTTCTCATAATATCACGATCAGCTTTTCAGATACCATTTTTGTGGTGCTCACGCTGAACAGGAACGACAGCCTAGCAAGTCACAAGTCTGATGCCTCCAGCCGTCAACATCTTTTGGTTTATTCTTAATCATAAGGGATAAATATGGAAACATGATGCCGATTTATGCAGTTTATTTTGAACCATATGACACTATGCACATTAGTCACACATTTTAGTTGGATGTACGCATACAAGCACGTAAATGAAGAATACCTAAACTTCTTAATTCGACATCACAGACCTTCTTTTCGCGCTTTCTATATTACTTTGCTGAAAAAGGTGTGTTGTTTTGACGACTTTTATTAAGATAATGCTAAAGTTGAACTATTCATTTTTTTGCAGTCACTGGGCAGAACGGCAAGTATTCTTGGACTTCCTTAAAATGAATACTTCACTATTTTCAACACTAGTCGCGCAAAAGTAGAGCAAGGGCCAAATGAGTAGCTCAAAGCAATTGTGGAGTCGCGTCGCTAGACGCTTCGGTGTGGGTCTTTTGACCCCCGTAGGAATGTTACCGGCTATAGTCGTCCGGCTCCCTCATAAGTGGTAATGTGATCCTTCGGATAAGAGTCCTTCGACTCTTCCTAGAGGGTCAGGATACGATCCTAGAGCGCGCGGACACTGACCCACCAAGAGAGTCACCGTGACTCTTTAAAGAGAGTCGTATACGTGACAAGTCAGAACTCTCCGAAAAGAGCCACCTATACTATTTTTTTTCCTTAGAGTGTAGAGGTAATTTCCGCTCATCACAAGCAAGAAAACAGCCTACTGCTTCAATTATAATATATTGATTGTGTTTTCTGGTAGAATGATACTGCTTGTTCGTTGAGACTTGTTCAATAAACCACGCAAAGGCGCTTCTTATGGTATGTTTTTTTTTTCGTTGCTTGTTGCGGCCCATGGAATCAATTTCATCCCATCATTCTTGTCTCAAACGCATCTTACGGCGATATTTGATTCAACGATCCGCTTAGCGGCGCTGCAGTCTCACACAGTGCATTTGTTAGTTTTGCCTCCGTCACTAGTCATGGCTCGCCTGTGCTGCACGTATTATAACTTCAGTCATGATTCTCACTGGTAGCACAAATGCATTCAACGACTGCTCATGCGACTCAAGAGAAAGGGTAGAACTATGGAAACGTGAAACGTTTTCATTCGAAGCAATTACAGAAGCGCCAAAGCAGCTGAACGGGACGAGAAATCGTCTCAATGCGAGCGAAATTCAATCAGCCGCCGGCGAACGGACAGTCTAGGTATCTGGTCCCGGCGACGCAATTCGGGACGCACAGACGGGCGATCATGCTGGTGCGTGTGCACCTGAGACAATCGAATTACGAGAGCTCAGAGCTCCGGGGAAAATCTATTAACCTATCCACAATGCCAGCATGGGTGTGCCGGTGTAGAATAAACGAAGTCCACGAAGCCAGGTGATGCGCGTGATTCCATTCCAGTGCCGCGGTGGGCCGTCAGAGCGTTTACGCGGACGAACTGCTTCGGGATTGCTCCCATGTCGGCAGTGTTAGATATATTTGTGACGAGTTTCTTAGGCTGAAGTAGGCAAACGTGTTTTTTCGCAAAGGTCATGAGCGCGGAATATCTAACTCGAACCAGCCACGCAGCGACGAATACTTTCAACAGAAAAACAAGTGACGAGTAAGTTCACATTGTTTCCAATGTTGGTGGTCTACTCGCTGCTGCATGGACTGGGGATCCAACAGGGCTGAAAATGAAAGGGAGAAAAAAGATGCCCGTAGGCGCGCGCAGGGTTATTCATTAAGGAGGGCCAGGAACACTCGTCTGCTTAGATGTAGGTGAGCAATTAAGGAGCTTGCAGCGGGAGAATTTTTAAAGTAAAATGTCTCAACTGTGGGAAACTTGTGTTTAGGTGTACCTACTATGCGTAGACACTCAATATTATTGCTGTGTTTGTTTTTTATTAGCTATGAGCTTGAGGTAGCCGCCTTGATTGAAGGACAGCCTGTAATGCAGCAATCAATTATAAGTGTCACACCGAGGAGCAGGGGCGTAGGCAGAAATATTTTTCGGGGGGGGGGGGGGGGCTCCTTGATCTGAATGGGGGCCGGGCAGGGAAGTAGTGTGGTCTAGTGTCACTTTGTGATCTGCATCCCATGGGAGAAAAAAACTTCGGGGAAGGGGGGGGTGGCACGGGCCCGGTGTGTCCCACCCCTGGCTATGCCACTGTCGAGGAGTCGTGGTGTCATTATTTTTAATTTTTGAAACTGCAAGCGTTCGGATTCTAAATATAACGATCGAATGTATAAATAGAAGAGGTGCTGTGTGTGTTATGCTAGGAGTCGAGAAGAGACGCTTGGTGTAACATCATTAGAAGTAGAATGAAATCAAGCGAGGAGCATAATGTCCGAAAAAACGCGCGATACAAATTAATGTTTTTCCCAGCAAGCTTTTTTTATTTCTACGTGAAAAAATAAAAGTTTGCCGGTGCCACCTAAATGCCGCTAACAGATTCTAAAAATTTTATTTAAAAAAAGAGGCGAAGACAGCAGTCGAGGCAGACTTCCAGACAGGCAGAGAAATTATGTTTGTCTCCATGCTTCATACGAAACTGTGCCCTTAATATCCAGTATTCAACAATGGATAAAGGGCGCGGGCGTCTTGAACGGCACGTCATATAAGCATTACTCGACAGAGAGCGAGCGAGATGGTAAATAAAAAGAAAAAACAGAACTTAAAGTCAGTTCGCAGAAGCCGTATATCTTCGTTTGCCGTCTCGCGTTTGAGCCGTCAACTAAGCAAAGATTCCGATGCATAAAGCTTTAGTATGGCAATTACAAACGTCTGGCTGCTTTAGGGCCTTTGTCGGCAAAAAAGATGCTGCATGGCTTAGTGGGCACCTTCTTTATAATGTTACCGTGTGCAGGTGTAAATGCTACAGCGTCGCTAAATATCTTACGCCGAGAGAATAACACATGCATAACACGTCGCAAAGACCAAAAACCAAGCATTCTTTTTGAGTTGCACGCGTTTGAAGGTTCTGTCAGGCGTGGAATATATTGTCACGTGCACTCCTTTTTGTATTTCTATATAACCGATCCGTTACACGTATAGGATAATAAAATTAATAATAATAATAATATTAATAATAATAATAATAATAATATTATTATTATTATTATTATTATTATTATTATTATTATTATTATTATTATTATTATTATTAGTATTATTATTATTGTATAGTTTATTTTTATTGTTTTTATTGCGTGTGCCTGCACAAAGACCTTACGGTTGTTCCTGGGCACGTTAAATAAATGATTGATTGATTGATTGATTGATTGATTGATTGATTGATTGATTGATTGATTATTATTAATATTATTATTATAGTCCCGCAGCATGGCGCCCAGCCGGGATGCGTGTGTGCTCTGCTCGTGCCCTTTTTTCGGTGCGCAGCAGTTTTTCCGCTGCGAAATCTGCGAAAAACGTGTGCACGCGAAGTGTGTGACTTGGCCGGATGACCAACTGCAGCTCTTGAAGTCCGGATCGCGTACATTTTCGTGCAATTTGTGCGATTCCGCCCAGCATGGTGACAGGCCTAACGACGAGTCGGAGGTATGCGCGACGGCGGCGTGTTCCCTGCCGCCACGTGGTTCCCCAACCGGTCCACCTCTCGCCCCTTCGGGTGACCTGGGCGAGGAGGTAGCCGGCCTTCGCCGCCTGCTCCTCGAAGCGCTGGAAGGGATTTCGTTCCTGAGTGACGAGGTCTCACAGCTGCGGGAGGACAATGAGCGCCTGCGAAGGGAACATTCCCGAGTGGCTGAGCAGCAGGTCCGTATCGTCGCCTCCCTTCGTGGTGAGGTTCGTTTTCTGCGCGATGAGCTGACACGCTGCGTCACCCCCAAGCTAGGGGAACGTCCTGCAAAGTCTCCAACGGCTGCAAATTCTCCAACGTCTCCAACGGCAAAGTCTTCCGTGAACTCCGACACCCCTGCGACCTCTGATACGACTCATAACACCGAAACGCTCCCACCTTTTACCCCACCACCAGGTTTTCAGCGTGATTTGAAGCTCCGTGTTGTGGATCGTACGGAAACCTCTTCGGCCAATGTCACAGTGAGTGCAAGAAAGGAAACGAAAAGAAAGACACATGTATCTACTGGAGCCATGGACTCGTCCACTTTGTTAGTGGCTCAAATCCCCCAACGACCCCAGCGGCAGTGGGCTATATTTGTGTCCAAGTTGAGCCCTGACACTACATCTGCTGACCTCAAGAAACACATTGAGTCTGTTGACCTTTCTGCCATTTCCTGCCGGCGGCTCAAAACAAAATATCCTTCTTACTCCTCGTTCTGCGTTACAGTTGACGAAGATACATCGAAACGTCTGAATGACCCGTCAATGTGGCCGTGCGGTTGCATTTTCAAACCATTCCGTGGGATTCTCCACGACGACATGCTCCATCCCTCAGAGTGCGCACCCGTAAGCAACGGTGCCGTGTAATTTGGATATATTTTATCAGAACGCTCGTGGTCTTCGCACTAAGACGCGCGAATTCTTTGGTAATGTTGTTTCGTCTTCTTTTGACCTTATTGTGATTTCTGAAACGTGGCTGTGCAGTGAAATTCCTTCCTGTGACTATCTTCCGTCGAACTACACCACCTTCCACAGTGATCGGGACTTCTGTGCAACTAAACAAAAAGGTGGTGTATTGATGGCTATAGACAGTTCTCTAAGATCTGTTAGACGCAAGGACATAGAAACAACTTCTGAATCAATTTGGATCGAAATTAGTCTTGAGCCCTGTAAAAAATTGTTGATTGGATGTTTCTATGTATCGCCTAGCGTTTCACCAATTGCTTTTAATCAGATCGTCTCTTCTATTGAAAATGTGGTAATTTCACATAAGAAGCACAAAATTCTTGTACTTGGCGACTTTAACACACCTGGAATTGACTGGACCACACTTAATTTTTCTCATTATCATCATTTCTTAAAGAGCAAATGCAGCGTATTGTTAGATTTTCTCGCTTTTAATTCCCTACAGCAGCACAATAGTATTGCCAATTCCTGTGGTAACGTCTTAGATCTGTGTATTTCTAATAATCAACCTATCGAAGTATCACTCTCTCACATCTCTCTTGTTCGTCCTGACAAATTTCACCCACCACTCAAACTAACACTCTGTATTTCACCAGAAAAACCAAGCTTTCCCAGAAAAATCGACAAAACGCCCAGATTTACCTTCAAGCGAGGTGACTACGTTGGCTTGTACCATGACTTGTCCACCACAGATTGGTCACTGGTAACTGACAAACCCAATGTTGATGATCAAGTCTATCAGTTTACGGAGCTTATCTTGACCAGCATGCGCAAGTTCATTCCCCAGTATACACCACATCATTGTAAATATCCCTCCTGGTTCTCATCAGAACTTATAAGTGCACTGAAACATAAAGATCGTGCACACAGGAAGTATAAACGTTCTGCATTAACTCATTTGAAGGAAGAATTCTGTCGTTTTCGTACTCTTTGTAAACGCCTTTATAAACGGGATCACAGTCTATATATTTCATTTTTAGAAAAAAGCGCGTCTGACAGGCCGGATGTGTTTTGGAAGTATGTGCGCAAACGGTCGAGCAAAAGTGGCGAGTCCTTCAGGATACTGGACCCAAATGGAATAGAAGTTCAAGCCGTTGCTGGCTGTTTTGCTATGCATTTTTCATGTGTCCATAAGTCTCCAGCCTCTGTACCTAGTAACGGTCGACAGGTTAAGGCAGTTGGCACAGCTGATGCTGTGTCGCTAGATGAAGATTCCATTTCAGAATGCATTAAGCGCTTGAAACCATCCTTTTCAGCTGGCCCAGATGGCATCCCCTCTGCCATACTAAAAGCCTATGGCAGTATACTTGTCCCAGTATTGACTACCATATTTAATAAGTGTCTGCATGCTTCAACGTTTCCTAGCATGTGGAAAACTGCTCGTGTTTTCCCAGTGTTTAAGTCTGGCTGTAAAAGTGACGTCTTGAACTACCGCCCTATTTCCCTTCTTTGTGCCGCATCCAAAATCTTTGAGCTTGCTCTTCACAAAATATTGTCTTTTGATGTAAAAAATTCATTGATTGTGAATCAGCATGGGTTTCTCGCTGGCCGCTCAACTGTCACTAATCTTGCCAGTTTCATGATGCAAGTCTCCACGCCTATTTCGCAGAGAGGACAGGTTGACGCTATTTACTGTGACCTTAGCAAAGCTTTTGATGTTGTCAGTCATTCGCTGCTTGTGGATAAACTTGCACACTTTGATGTTGATTCTTCAATTGTGAATCTCCTCCATAGCTATCTTCTTGATAGATTATGTTACGTTGCCGTTAATGGCCAAACGTCCTCTTTGTATAAAGCTACTAGTGGGGTTCCTCAAGGGTCGGTACTGCGCCCACTCCTCTTTTTAATATATGTTAATGACGTTTCTTCTCTCATTCGGAATTCTTCTTTCCTTTTGTATGCCGATGACATAAAGATATTTAAGGAAATTCATTCAATTATCGATTGTCGCTTGCTGCAATCTGATTTGTGTTCTTTTTCTGAATGGTGCAGGAGCAATAACCTCTCCCTAAATATTTCAAAAACCAAGAGAATGAGTTTCACTCGAAAAACATCTAGTGTGCCATTTTTATATTCTGTCAATTCTGTGTCGTTGTGTAAGGTATGTGAGATCAATGATCTAGGTGTTCTTTTTGATAGCACCTTACACTTTTCTGCTCACGCTAAGCGTGTTGCTTAGCGAGGTCTTCGCACCCTAGGCTGTGTTTGCAGAATGTCTAGAGAATTCCGTTCTCCTGTGCCCTTCCGAAAATTGTACACCGCGCTATGTCTTCCTCAACTAGAGTATGCATCTGTGATCTGGAATGGCATTCCTAATTCCAGCAGCAACGCCATTGAGCGAGTCCAGAAAAAATTCCTAAGCATTTACAACCATCGTTTCGCTAGAAATGACTCTGGATCTCGTTCTAACGCTGCTGGATTATTATCATTGCCATCACTTTGCTGCCGACGAAATCGCGCTGATCTGTTATTTCTTTACAAGCTTGTGCATGGTATCATATCCTGCCCTGTACTGCTCAACTGTCTTAATTTCCGAATTCCACGTAAGCTGACCAGAGAGAATAGACCTTTTCATGTAACTGCCTGCCTCTGTGAACATTCGATCATTGGCAGGATAGATACAACGTCTTTACAATGCTTACTTTTTGGAGCTAGATGTTTTTCACAGCTCCCAGTCGTTGTTCTGCTCCGAGCTTTGCACTGCACTTACATAAGCTCGTACACTGTCGACCTTTTTTTTTCTGTGCATAGCTGTATATGTGCAATTTTATAACGTTTTTTTATCCCTGATATTTTATTATGAATGTTGGCCTTTGTTTGTTTCTTTTGTTTTTTTTTTTGTTTTGTTTTTCGTGCGCCAGTACAAAGACTTTATGGTTGTTCCTGGGCACGCTAAATAAACGTTTGATTATTATTATTATTATTATTATTATTATTATTATTATTATTATTATTATTATTATTATTGTTGTTGTTGTTGTTGTTGTTGTTGTTGTTGTTGCACGTGAAATACGCTAAAAATAAGGTACCAACGTGGTGTACGCAGTTTTCGGGTAGCGACACGTTGCAACAGGCCATTCACAGAAAATTTGACGAACGCCGACATGTTGAGGGGAACGCACACCATTGTCGGAGGCTGACCCGTACTCCCCAGTAGAGGGAAATTAGCGCTTTTTGTCTGCTTCAACCTCTAATCTCCCCCCCCCCCCCTCTTCTCTAAGCCCCATTGTCGTGAAGCTCACCTGTCAAGGCAGGGCATGCCATCCATCCGATCGAGGGCTAATCGCTGCTTCGGGAGCAGCTTTTTCACTCTGGCCAGCAGTGTCGGTGTATGCGCATGTGTGGCGGAAAGGCGAAATCGTGAGACGGATACGCGGCAGCGTTTCGGCACTGTAATCGACAGAGATCACCACAGCGAGCAACCAGTGACCCTGTGCTTCCGTATTGGACTCACTCGCTTCATATACGGCTACGTGTTGACTTGTCTCACGTCTCATCGAATTTTTCTTATCTCTAATCGCGCATTCTTTTTGGTGTATTCTTTTGCTATGGTGGCTTGCAATTTTTATTCGCCTTTGTTCTTACCGATCCAACGGGCACACTTGAGTGGATTGCATGCACAATTCCTTTCCGGCCAATATATTACCTTGAGATCAGCAGCGCACGTGTGCGTATCTGCCTTGTCTCGATGTAGTGTTCATGGTAGCTTCTGGCACCGTACGCAATGTTTTAGATGCAACGCATCTCTTGCTCGGGGGCATGCAAGGCGGCGTGGTAATCCACACGCGACGTGGTAGTCCGCACTCACACTACGCATGCGCGCCTCTCCTCCTTCCCTCTCTCCGACAGCTGCGCGTTACTCTCTCCACTTCTCTACCAGCACCTGCTTACGCTTCTCCTGCGTTCTCGCTTTTGCTTGGGCGGCGCATGCGCTACTCTCCTCCTCTAAGCGGTTGCTTTGGTTGAGTCCGCTTGACTCCATTGGTGCTTCCGATGAAGCGTGATGGAAGCAACAGTCCCGTCAGTGAGTGGGCTGAGGCAAGCACGTGTCAGCATCAGACCAATTGCGTCCACTCAAGGCAAAGCTGCGAAGCGAAGGGCAGAGAACTACCATTCTCGGCACATGCATTGATCACGTCTTCACCAATTTCAAGATCCACCCACTGCACCAATATCCCCTCACGGTTCACTTCAGCCACCACAAAGCCATCCTCATCAAAGCCAAGTGCACACCTCAAGTGCTAGACGCTGCTCAATAAAGACCTTCGTTAAGCGTTTCACCTTCGTCTACGTTAATAACACCGTTAATAACGATCCGAGGTCCGAAGCATGCCCAACGAACGCCAACGAAACGCGATCGTGCAAGTGCTCCGGCTTCGCATATCGCCTCATCGTCCCCTTTAGCGGGAGATGGTGTAATTTTTAGGGGCGAAGTTCCTTAAAGCGGCACCCGTTCGTCCCTCGTAGTTGTCGTAGTCGTAGTGCGTAACCAGTCGTAACGCTAGTACCAGATCTTGACCTCCAAGGTGGTGCCGGTGGGAGATTTCTCCTGTGCGTTGTTGAACAATAAAAAATTCGCAGCGTGCGCGTTAACTAAAAGCCGAATTCTTCTGTCTCTCATTCCCCATTAGCAGGCATTGGCATGTTCCAGTAGGAAACGTTAGTAGAAGTAGAAGTGTAAGTGTTAGCTAAAAGCCGACTACTTGTGTCTCTCATTCCCATTAGCAGCCATTGTTTACCTCCAAGGTAGTGCCTGGTGAGATTTCTCCTGTGCGCGATTAAACAATAAAAATTTTGTTCAAAACGCCGTTGATTGATGAAATAAACCAACGAAAGACGCCAGATGTTTTCTAAAAGCAAAACGAAAGAACGCCAGATGTTTCTAAAGCAAAACGAAAAGACGCCAGCTGCTTAACAAAGGACGCCAGATGTTTTCTAAAGCAATGGTTTTCTAAACAATGGAAATTCACAGCGTACATGTAAAAATTAAAGTGAGCTGCAAGTCGTCATAACTCATCGAACCTTAAGTATAAACGCGCCCAATCTTACGTCGGTGATGATGTACTGGGCAGAATTCACGGAAGATTCACGGTTTACCGATGAACCTCAGCAGCTTCGCCCACTCATCATCATTCACTCCGTGGATATGCTGTGATTTTTTTTCTGCTTGCCTGCAGTAGTTTTCTTATTCATGTTTCTGGTCCGTAAGTTATCACTGGCAAAATTGTAAATTTCCGCTTCAGGGAGAGTGGTAATATTTCCCGTTGATGTGTTGCGAACGCCTATCGTTTGCGAACGAACCCAACCTTATTCTTTGGTGACTTTTTTAATGATCGGGGGCTAATCTTTCAGTAATTAGCCTACGTGTATACGTACTCTTCTAGCCTGGTTGCGACTCTTAATCTCGCTTTTTCACCGGGCCTCGTAACATTACATTTCTTTTCTGTATGTACATTTTTAATCCTGGTTGAACACTTCCTTAGTTTATATCTGCAAATATTTTTTGCGATTCGTCACCGTCACTGCTGAAACGCACGATATCGTCCGCAAGATAAGTAGCTGAGATACTGTCCATTACGCTTATTCCTATTTTTTTGTTGTTCTAGTTCTTTAAATACTTATTGTGAATGTGCCGTGAATAACACTGAAGAGATTGCAACTATTCGCCTGGCCCCATTCTCGATTGCGATTTTCCTGTTTTTCTTGAGGAATACGGTGCCTGAAGAATCTTTTGAGATGTTGGTTGTGGTTACGGATGTTTAGCGATTCCATTATGACACAATTGTTCCAGAACTGCTGGTGCGCGCACATATGTGGGAATAAAATCACTTTGCAAATGTATTGCTCCTTCATTGCTCTGGCGCATGCATACTTGGTGCAGCAGGCCTTTCACACTTTTTGGTTGAGTTGAAGGCTATGTTGACTTTCCTACTCGGTCTTGCATGGTTCCACAAAATTTTGGCTTTAAATGGCGCGCCCAGACCCCAGTGGAGCCTTCGTTGTCATTACAAAAAGTATTTCCCGTATACAGCACTAGACCTGTGCGCCGCCGCGTGTTTTGCTCACGTCGCTATGGGCCGCCGCAAAAGTCCCAAGAATGATCACGCCGACAGCGTGTAATAATTACGGACCGTCGTTTGTCTTTTATATTATTCCGAAATGGGAATCTGGGCATAAAAACGCATCACTTCACTGGGATGTGTCCATTTAATAGACTGTCCATTTCGGCCGCGGCCAATTGCCTGGAGCTCTGCGGGCAGCGTCCCTCTGCTTCCGGTTTTCCTTCCGCAACTTCATTTTGGCGTCACGAAGCTTTCCCAATTCTTGGCACCAATAAGAGGGACGGAATGCGCTTCAACGCAGCGAATGCAGCACCTAGAGATCCGCTTTTGGGCGCACATCTCGGAGGCCGTGCATGAACTCTGATCGCGTTAGCCCTTGATTGAGGTTTAATGCGGCCGGCCGTCTAACGCACCTGTGAAGGTCGCTACGAATTCCTGCATCGTTATCAAGCATCAGGGACACGTTCATATGGTCGATTCCACGAAAGATCGAAAAAGGGTGTATATTTGATGTTTCCGATTTTCCTGATAATTTTGTATGTTGTGCACATATGATTGCACAGCACGAAATCGCAGTTCGTTTTCAAATAAAAAATTTTTTCAACACAGCAAAATTCGACAAGTGTCGCCGGTTGACGACGACCATTTTACGAAGAATGCGTTTTCGTAACTTCGGAACCATGCTGGCAGCTACTCAAGCTATATATTACAAATATCTTTCTTTTTGGCGGAAGTAGAAGTAAAGAGGAAATAGCTCGTATCATTTCATAGAATGCTGAGTAAATTATGTATTTTTAAAAATTCACGAAAAACGCTTCGTTTTTGAAAATCAGTCAAATTTGGGACGCTATGGCTACTTCTGTGAACATCTTAGCTTGTTCATATTTGCAGTATGAATAGGCCTTTATGTGAATAATAAACCTGTGCATTTGTATTTCTCTAATAATTTTCAAAGTAGTAAATTTTCATGCTCGAAACACCAAAAAGAGAAAAGTGCTCCTCCATTCAAAAATCTCTAATAAAAAAAACCCAATCTCAATTTTGTTCAAAGTCCCCCAAAATGTTCTCAAAGGACTGCAGAATGATATTATGAAAAAACATGTTGCATCATTTTTGTTAGAACAAAAGCAGAAAATGTCAAACATTGTGTTTCCAGAGCGTGGTGGCCACTGCGTAAAGGACATCTCTAGTAACAAGAAAATACAGTAACACGTCTTTTTTCTTCTCTGAGCTTCGCTAAACAACAGTAATGATCTATTGTTGGAAAGTGGGAACTGTTTTGTGAAGAAAAAAAAGATCGTTCCAATTAAATGCATTTGCGACACCACTTACATTCCTCGTCGACGGGCAGCACGGACATTTTCATTCCTCTGGATAATTTTTTTTTTAGTAAATGCACTTATATAAAAGCAACGAAGCTAAACGCGAAATATGTGTAGCTGAGTCGATCATGCATTGTAAGAACAATGCCTTTGGTAAGAATGTGAGAAATCGCAAATGGCGGCAGTGGTGAACGGCGAGTAACGCAGTGCATCCGCAGTGCAACCTAAGCACAGCAGCCACACATTGTTTGCCAGGCTTTGTCGCTATGCACGAGAAAAAGCTGGGGTGTTGATTGCGTTGGTTACACGATACATTTTTCACCGCTCGTCGCTCTCCCGCCCGGTCTCTGGATCCGCACCGTGCGGATCGTGTGGCCCGCGCTACAAGCACTCGTGTAAACGGAGTAGCATTTAGGCGGACAGGTGCAAAGGGCGGCGCGATGGACGCCCGCCTGAGCAGACGACAGCAACGAGTACGGCTGTGCCAGTCAGCCAAACACCACCTGAGATAGAAGTTAAGCATCCAAATTGTGCTTCACTTTGATGCGATCACTGTCCTACCCTCTGAAGGTGGTTATGTGTAGGCGTTATAGCCATGGCCGAGATTTTGTACGGACTGCCTCATGGTGCACAAAAAGAAAATTCCGCTGCAGTGGAATTTTCGTTACGTAGAATATATCGGATCGAGACTCTTTTGCGGAGGGTCATGAAGCAGGATGCGCGCTCAATTCAAGAGGGAAACCAGATCTGCCAGCACTCCTTCAAGAGAAAGAAGGATATGCAAAACAAAGCAGATGCAATGTAAACAAAACGTGTTTTGTCCGTGGCCAGAACTGCTGCCACCAATCTTCACGTAATCGATTATTTTTAAACTCTGCATTGATCACATAAGGTTTGACAACGTACACATTTGGGCCAACAAAAACCACACCTCTTGGCGACCGCTCCCCAGAAATTCATTTCCATTCATGAAGAGACCTTAGCTTTTATACCAATCTCTCAATTCTGGCAGAGCACATCATCATAAGAGACGCATGGAGGGAATGCGTTCTTTAGCCCTCAAGATATGAATTATACTCAACTGAAATAGTTGAAAGAAAAGGAGGCTACAACTGAAAGTGCATACTGTGGACTGAGGGATGTCTAACACTGGCGTGAAGTCGCAAACCACGCGAATGCATTTAATTGGAACGGTCTTTTTCTTTACAAAACAGTTCCCAATTTCCGACCATAGATCATTACTGTTGTTTAGCGAAGCTCAGAGAAGAAAAAAGACGTGTTACTGTATTTTCTTGTTACTAGAGATGTCCTTTACGCAGTGGCCACCATGCTCTGGAAACACAATGTTTGACATTTTCTGCTTTTGTTCTAACTAAAATGATGCAACATGTTTTTTCATAATATCATTCTGCAGTCCTTTGAGAACATTTTGGGGGACTTTGAACAAAATTGAGATTGGGTTTTTTTTATTATAGATTTTTGAATGGAGGAGCACTTTTCTCTTTTTGGTGTTTCGAGCATGAAAATTTACTACTTTGAAAATTATTAGAGAAATACAAATGCAGAGGTTCATTATTCACATAAAGGCCTATTCATACTGCAAATATGAACAAGCTAAGATGTTCACAGAAGTAGCCATAGCGTCCCAAATTTGACTAATTTTCAAAAACGCCGCGTTTTTCGTGAATTTTTAAAAATACATAAATTGCCCAGAATTCCATGAAATGATAAGACCTATTTCCTCTTAACTTCTACTTCCGCCGAAAAGAAAGATATTTGTAATATATAGCTTCAGTGGCTGCCAGCATGATTGCGAATTTACGAAAACGCACTCTTCGTAAAATGGTCGTCGTCAACCGGCGACACTTGTCGAATTTTCCTGTGTTGAAAAAAATTTTTATTTGAAAACGAACTGCGATTTCGTGCTGTGCAGTCATATGTGCACAACATACAAAATTATCAGGAAAATCGGAAACATCAAATATACACCCTTTTTCGATCTTTCGTGGAATCGACCATATGCAGGTTCAGGCTTGTCAAGTTCGTTTAAGTGTCCTCTTACTTCAAATTTCTTCAACTTTCTTTTTCTACGCTGGGAATCTGCTGGCGAGTTGTGTGCGTCGACGTGGCCAAGAGCGCGACGACGTCCCCGCTTAACGCGCTCTGTCAAAATCAACGTCTTCATTAGATAGACACATCGAGAATAGCTCCCTGGATGTTGTATCTTTTTCTCCTCCAGAAGTCTCACGAGTATTTCATGAACTCAATGCTGCGGCATCCTCCAGCACTAAAGGGACCGACAAGTGCAGAGAATATTTACATCCGTGGTTTACCTTCGGTCTCAGGTCTCCGATTAAGACGTCGGTTAAAGAGATGCGGCCCAATGGTCACACAGCTCCCCCGAGACCGTTGGTGGAGCATGCACGGAAACTCTCCTGCCCTCGCGTTCAGCAGGAAAATAACGTTACGTGACTTGGGAAGGTTTGTAGGCATTGCTGAGTTATGACTGAAGCAAAAATGGTATGACGCTCAGTTACTTTTTGTCCATGTGAAAAAGAGCACCTTCAATGCTAGGGCACTTGAGCAACATTTCTTCGGGGTATAAAATACTTCCAGTTGAAGCGGCAATTTTAATTTCTACGTTTCGCTCTTTTGACGTGAGGTCGATACGACAAAAAGGCTTTGATAGTGACGAACCCGTAACCCCGCATAGTGAATACGAGGAGTTGTGAGGCTTCTCGCCATAAACGACACCATCAGACTCCCGGTGCGTGCGTTACCCGCACAACGTGTCAGATAAGCCAAATGGAAAAGGATTATTAGCGTATCCACCACCCCTGAATGCGACGCCTCGCTAACGACGTCTTGATCGTGTAGACGTGGCGTAAGACCACGCGGTGGCCCAGGGACCCGGGGCGTCCAAACACACTTGCTAATAAAGTCTTTCTGTCTGTCAATTTAAGGCGTCAAATTCGTTTAAACGTATCTTTCTATACGTCCAATCCTGTGTACGACCATTTCAATACTTTGTGTGCTACCTGGGAATTTAATCCGAACCTATACTCTGAAGGATAGTATCAGACCGCTTCTTTTTTTTGTTTCTTGCTTTTTTTCTGGGGGTGGGTTGGGGTTAAATGATGGTAAATTGCCTTTTCAGAAAGCTTCTGATCATATGAACTATGACAAACAATATCTTGCGTCTTGAAGGCCTGCTTTTTCGTCACACAGCACTACCGATTTCTGTTCCAGCTGGTCGTTTGGAAATTACACACTTGCTTCGAGGCAATATGTCCGGTAGCCACACATTTTTGGCAAGTCATCGTGACCCGCTTTACTAGAATGACATGTATGTGTTGCGGAGCTTGTATAGGCGATGTCAATTCGTTGACGTTAAATCACATGCGTGCTTTGTGTATTATGCAGAAGTGTACGCATTTGGGCTGGTTGCTTCAAGACATTAGTAGCAAAAACGCAGAGGCATAGGAGTTTGAAAACAAGGAGAGATGTCATTCTCTCTGCCCTTTATTACGCCATGATCTGCAGGCGATGTTCTTTTATAGCTTATCCCTACTAATTTGAAATTGATGGTATATCTCCCCTGTAGCGAGAAGAAGAGATAAGACGTGAAAGTGGCCGACCTCGCCGTGCCGTTGTCTCGCCACATTATTTGGAAGGCGAACAGCTGAAGCGAAGCGGCGTCCAGTCCGGCCAGGAGCGTCAGCGCGTTCTCACTGACTCGCTCGTCGAGCTCTCCGCGCGAGCTGCGCGGGAGGCGCGGCGCGGTGGCAGGAAAATGATGATGATGGTGATGGGCGTTTATGATGACGCTACATTCCTTTCGTCAAGCTTCGTTCACCGTCCAGGCTTCCGCCAAATCGCTTAGCCACAGGTTGTCTTGAGCATTGCCTGACCGCCTTCGCTGATATTACGTGCAACATGCGCTCCGTTTGAAAAAATATTTTACTATAATCTCCAGATCCATCTTGTTCAAACGCCTTATTACACTATTGTGCACTAGAGCGTAACAATAAGAATTGCATACTAATTTCGCCATAGCCATCATTTCGTCTTACCTGCCTGACTTTCTGAGCACTGTTGTCCACTCCTTTCGGTCATGTCCAATGGCAACGACATCACTGCTAATCTGGTAACATTGCTACAGTCATGGAAAATGCAGGTAATGGCAGTGTGACTCCAAAAATGTCAATAAGGTTGAACACACTACAGGTAACAGGTTGGGAAACGCGAACTGGTTTTGGTTACCATTATAAATGTCTAAAAGGGGGACAATCTTGGGAACAGCTCTCCTGAAGTAGAGTGCACAGCAATTTAACTGCGGTGAGAGTGACTGGCGGTCAGGGTGACTGTTAGGGTGACTGTTAGGGTGACTGTTAGGGTGAGAGCGTTCGTGACACATGGTTACCGCCGCACCTTGTGGACAACCCTTTAGTCTGTAGTTCTTGGTGGCGCCGGCAGAATGCTGCTTACCATGGCTTCAAAACAGTACGCTCACGTGCCGTGCGGCGCGAAGCGGCTCGAGCGTTACGAAAGATTGCAGCTCTCCGCCGTATCCGCTGAGAACCATAGACTGAACGACTATTTACCGGATGCAGTCACGGGGCGTCACGAACGCTCTGGCCCTCCCCGTAAGCCTCACCACCAGCATCCACGTGCTCCTAGTGTCGCGTCACAATCGCCGAGCACTTTACACAAGGAGAGTGAAACACAGTGCAAAATTAGATATTGTAGCATTCTCTAACCAGGTTTTAGTAAATTGACGTAATAGAACGTGTACATTGTTGACACTGTGCGGGCAATGTAGAATATATTGCAGCAAAACTTCTTTGCAGACTAGTTTGTTCATACTTGTGAACTCGACTTGCTGCGCAACCAGCAGGAGAGAAGGAGGGTGACAGGAAAGAGCGCTCTTTCCTGTCTCCCTCCTTCTTTCATGCTGGTTGCGCAGCAAGTCGAGTTTACAAGAATATATTAGTCTGAAGCGCCACAGTGATGTAAAGTGGGAATAGTTAGGTTGCAAAAAATATTTCTTTAAAACTGACTAACCTTTTACGTCAATTCTGCAGTTACATCTCGCAACGCCAATCACCAATCGAAATATTATACTAATGCCGAGAAAGAAACATTAGGCACTGCCGTTAAGGCATGCCAAGAGTGATAACTGTCCTTAAATTGTTCCTCATTATGTGTCGGCTCAATTTGAAGAAAATTGTTGAAGCATTTACCAGAAGCAATTGGTGCCCATCAATCAATTTTAAGGTGAAAAAAAATTCGGCAGATCCCACGTACCGTGGGAGTCGATGTTATGCGAAGCATGCGGCGGGAAGGTGGCTGTGGCCTAGTTTTTTTTAGTGAGCGAAACGTTACAATATGACGCTAAAGATTTGTATAAATTTTATACGCACACATATATCTTGAACAGCCGCACATGTGTTATATAACCAGTTGTTTACAGTTGGGTAACGCTGGCAACGGCAACGTGGGTATTACCAACACTAGAAGCGGTAAGCTGATATGTAGTGCTTATACTTGTCCCTTATGATGGACAACGCACGCACGTTTCACGAACCCGTGTGCATCTGTGAAAGAGCTTCTTGAGAGTTCTTGAACAAGGTCATCGTCACCGCGGTCAGTGAGCACGAGCAGCTGGTCATGAGTTGTTATTGGATCCGGTCGTGATCGCGGTGACGAGGGGTCCATGTGTAGTGAAGTATGATGTATAGTAGAGCTGTTGGAAATCGTGGATGCCTCGGTCATTTCGTCGACAAACTCTCTGTCGATACAGCCAGCGACATGTCGGAACCTGAAGTCATCCTTCGCGTTGGTGAGGTACAGGCCGCCAGGGCTGGTAGGCCTGTGTAGTGCTTCGTAGTCCAACATATGTGGACGGTGCTTGTCGTATTCGTAGACTCCCTGGGCGTATGTGGCCTACGTAGCCTAGACTACAAAGGAGCTGTCATTCAATCTGGCATCATCCTTGGTCAGCATGAGGCCATCGCCCGTCCTCGTAAGAAATGAACACACTGCGTCGTTCTGGCGATGATGCGAATATCATACGTAACTATCGTTAATGTATTCCTCTGGGGTCGAGCAATGCTTCAATATAGCTTGCTGAATCATAGGAATACAAATCTAATGTTTATTAGATTGCTATAAAAGCGGAGGCAACACTGGAACAACACACGTTAATCTGATATGGCGCCTGCAGCGTAGGGGTACACAACGTAGGAATGTCATGTAGTGTTTATTGCTTTCTTGCAAAATTGGATAGCCAGCACCATAAGCACAGTTGACGTTACACGGAAATTACGCCTGCATAGGCTGTTTTTCTAAACCAGTTGATAGACCTGGCGTGGCTCTGTGGTAGAATACCTGATTGCCACGCAGAATGCTTGGGTTCGATTCCTGCTGGGATCCTAATTTTCATTCTTTCCATTCTTCGGGTCAACGCTGCCGATGTCGGTTTTTCTTAACGCTCTCGTATTTAAGTTGCAAATGTGTTCTCGCTGCTACTGGTTAGATATAAACTGTCAATCACCTGTGGCGCATACCCGTACACCGCGGCCCGTGGTAAACGGGTATGTGCCACACGAGTCTGGTGGAAAGGGTTTGACGACGTACGCGACAGGATTTCCACGTTATTCATGCCATGACACAACAGTCATATTCGTCAGATCCTCTTACCCTCCCATGTCAATTTTGGTCTACACCAAGTTAAGGAGGCGATCATGAAAGCACCCAGACGTAGGCGGCTAGATAGATAGATAGATAGATAGATAGATAGATAGATACGTAGATAGAAACGCTCAAAGTGCCAGAGGTTCGCTAAGAAATGCTTCGCATTTAAAAAAAACAGTGGGGCGTCAAAACAATAAGGGTAAAGTACACACGCATCAAGAAAAGAGCCGTGGGTGAACCATTTTCGTCTTGTTCTTAACAAACAGACTCAGACTGATCAACCCAATTGAACACATGCCTGTTCGTCTATTCAAGTAATATACAATCTATGGAGGTACATTTTTTTTTCTACATCATAAAACGCGGTGACAATGCGAGCGTGACGCCGTACATTTGACAAAAAAAAGTACGGAAACGCTCACAGTGCGGGCTAGTATCGAAATAGACAGACACTTTGAAGGGAATGAAATGTTGTATTTTACAAAATCTCAGCAGATGTTTCACATTCGTACACATCATTTGGAAGCTGCACTTGCATCATAAAAACAGGCACACAGCAACCTCCGCGCTCAGAAGGCTGACAGGCGTGTACCAGGTATTATACAATCTGGAGCTTCAATTACAATAAAGAACTTGTAAACATTATGATACAGTAACGTGGCAAAGTCGTCTCCAGACCTGAACAACGCCAACACTGCGAGTCAGCTTCAGAAACAGATGTATCGCAGTATGTATCGTACAAGCGCACTGTTAAACACACAGCTTGTTGGAACCACGTAAAAACGGGGCACACAATTGGTTCGTGGTTCGTCATGTTGAAAACGAGAGAACAGGACGGTAGACGCGATCAGACAAGTGTGCAAGGTTATAGAGATAACAACTCTCGGGAAAAGAATCAGCGCACGAAGACCCACTGCAAAGGAGTTACAGGAAACTTGTTTACTGCATTTCATTGCTCATGCATAACAGGCTATTATGAAACTTAAGTTTAGGCTGCCTGCAATTCGTTAGACTTCCAAAGTTCTAAATAAGGCTTAATTAAAAAGAAAGAACTCCTGAAGTACAATTCAGATTCAGATAATGCCTTTACTGAACGTGCGTAATTATGTCACAACAAATCCTGAATACAACGTGCGATCATATTGTCACTATCAAATATAGAATGGTTGCTCCACTACGTCAAGTCAATTACCTTTTTACATGTGTTAAAAGCACATAAAATAAATCCAGCATGGCGATACCACCACCGTGTACAAGATATACATTGTTTATTTTAAAATGAACTCTGAAGTTCAACAGATGTACAGAAGAAAATAGTATTATTTAACAACCCGCAGATATATAACCAGAGAAGAGTAGCTTCCAAAATATGAAGTGCAAACAAGGCAGGTTTCAGTTTATTAATTGCGTTAGAGAAATTTCCTGTATCACCATGAATATTTCCTCCGTCGTGCTCACCTGATTTATAACTTGTTCACCATTAAACCACTCACTAAATAGAGTCCAAATATCCTTGCCAATAAAGTCTAAATTTAGTTTCTACACTACATCCACGTCTAATTTGTTCTTCCCGAAAGATATTTTGAGATTCCATCAAGGTTGGAAAGATTACACTGTTATATATTACTTCCTCCTGACTGTCTTAACGACAAGTTGCTTCTCTGAAAGTGACCCTGTGTAGTAGTCAGACAATTATTTATCAAAATGGGTGAATTAACATTCCAATCATGGAAGCTGTGCGAGTGACACAAATGAAAATCCAAAAGCACAATCCGAGAATGTCATGAACTTTCAAAAATAAAAAAGCTGACGACGATCTTCATGTTTACAGCCGGGTGAATTCCGCCACTATGACACAGGATAGCGACACGCAACAGCCGAACGACATGCCTGTCACGGCCGTAAGCGACAGTCATAAGCAACGTTATTACTTGTAACTCACAGTAACGTGTTTGAATATTCGGAGAAGACGTTTATCTAACCGCGACCACGCCTTACGGTCACCCGTCGCTCAGGCGCAGGCAATAACCTCTTTCTTAAGAGTCTACTAAGCCTGTGACACTGTGGTCTTCGAGCGTTCAGTTCCTGCTTTTGTGGGTGTGAATCGCCGAAATTCGTTATGCCAGCAAAACCAGGACACTAAATCATTTGTATTTTGGAAACAGATGTGACACCCTCGGATACTACGTTTACAGTACTTCGTTGGAATCAGTCGCGCAGATTTTTTTAAAAGTATTCATTCGCTGCATGGCTTCCATTATTCCTTGTCTAATCATTACACAGGATCATTTTCAAATGTATTACTCTGGACTCACTTATATTCACGCAGTTAATATCCCTTAAATATATGATGTTTTCTACTTTTAAAAATTCCTGACGTACATTATGAAACAGCCACTATTTCCTTTAAAGAAACAAATCAGTAGGGTATCTTCATCTTACAGCGTTCGCACTAAAAACTAAAATATTTCCATGTAGTCTGAAATGGGGGAAATAACATCCCGCAAATCATGACGTATGATTTATAGGCACTGCTAATAGAGCACTTTCACGAAAAGCAAAACATTTGTCAGTCTCCGCACAAGCTTCTATGATTACCCCAATGTCTGCTCTTAGGATCCTAGTTTGACAGCGTTTGATTGGTCAGTTATTCTTGTCCTAAGTTCTGTGCAAGTTCATCGTGCTTTCACTATCACATGCAGGTTCTCTGTAAAACGCACGAAGCAAGAGCAGAGGTTAACTCTCGGTTGGGAATCTTGAACATGTTACGAGAGCACAACTGTATTGTCAAGGTCATGAAGCTATTGGCTCACTGTACATGGCTCATATGACTAAAAATCAAGCTAATATACTGTCGCTTACTATTTCCGTGCTTTTGTTCAATGTATGCTCCTTGCTATTTACATCCTAGATTGCGTGAAAGCCACTGCCTTTTACAGACACTAAGAAGCATATAGGATTTTTTTTCACGTTTGGCCCATAAAGCAGCAATAAAACATTAAATAAATATTGGGCAATGAAATAAGTACACATCAGATAGAAGCAGTCAGCATGTAACGGTCTAGGAACTTATGATCACATGCAAAATTCCTCGCATTTTGCAACACCAAATGTCACAAGAAAAGCACTAAGGAATAACAATCAATTTCTTCAGTTCTATTTTAATGAACGATGCAACATTACTAGAAGAATTCTCAGTCGTAGCAGCTACATTGCAGCCGTCGCATGAATTTACAACACTTAAAGAATTTGAAACTTAACGGGACGACAAGAGGCGTGAAAGTTTGAGGGGGGGAGTTAGCGGATAAACTACACTAAAATATGGCGTTACGATGAGCCTTCATATTTTCATAACCATTGGGAAGCGAGATCACTGTAACGTGAACAATATCGCGATGACGTGTTGATGAAACATTTCAACACTATAGAGCCATAATTTATGCACATTGATGTTTAACGAAGCTAGGAGCAACAAAAAACTGTGCTTGCATAAAACATTTTCTAGTGATATGAAGGTAACATATTCACATGTAGATAATATGGTGATAGCAGATGAGTGATATTACCATAATGTTGGACGGCTGCTATTCGACATTAGTGCTACACGTGAAAGCTCTTAGTTATAGGGTTGTAGATGCTGGACCCAGCACTCAATATCTACGGCAGCACTGTCTGCCTTATGCTCTTTCATGTCAGTTACACCGAGCACCAGAGCCAGCGCTCAAAGAAACCTGCGGACCTACTGCTTCGCTGGCTCATCACTTTCACTTGGGGACCACGCACAACAGCCGCACGGATAATTACAGTTAACAGTGATAACATCACCACGTTTACCGGGGAAATATAGTCATGAGGCCTGGTTTACTCCATAACACCGTGCCGTCGACGGCATTCAGAGGTCGTTGCACCTATCGCACTTCACACGAGTCATCTAAGACGCCCAGAACAGGGCCCCTAGTGGCGCCACAACAACAAAAGGGCATCCTTCTTGGATCTTAGTATGAAGAAGACAGCGTATGAACATTCAGCTTCGTTAAGACAGACCGCTTTTTATGAACAGATATTGTGTATTTCCTTTCTGCTATCTGCTCTGGATCGAGTTCCGGTTGGTGAAATGTGAACGCATAGCGAATCACGGCAGAGGAGAACTATTGCATATTCGATGAAGTCGTCAAGAAGTTGTTTTTCTTCTTCACCGCCGTAGGCAGAATGCAAGTGTCTCGACATAGGAAGCAATAAAGAGAGAGAGGGAGAGATTGCTTTGCCGACGTCTTTTTCTTGTACATAAAACATGTAAGACGAAACATAACTGAGGAGGACAAGCGTTTGGCTTGCGGCCTTTTAGTACAAAGAACTGCACAGATAAGGAGCACATCACCCATACAATGTCAACCGCAAATAAATTTTGTGATCCTCCTGAAGTTTACTAGCTGCAAAAGAATAGAGAAAAAGAGACAAGTAGGAGTAAAGAAGACAGGGCGGCAAGCAATATTCTCTCCCTTTTATCGTCTGCGAAGCGTCCTCATTAGTTTCTTGACCGGTATCACCATATGTGATCAAACGCTCTCGTTTTCTGCACAATAAAACACCATCCCCAAAACTAGCTCGCTTTCTCTTCTTGTCAGAGCATTACCAGCCTTTCCTTGTTACGCAGCAATGTTGCGTCGTCAGCTTAGTGCGTCGAATCATACCGGTGCACGACGACAAGTCCTCTGTCGATATTCCTCAACCCCATCTGCGTAGGAATCAGCGGTAGCTCTTGATTTTTCCGTGAGTAGCAATCCTAAGCGAAAGCTTGTTCTCGTTCTTTGAGCCACGAATTTCATGACTGTGATGGTTAGACAGAACAATTGTACATTAGGATGGACTCTCAACCGCGTGCCTGCATACAAGCTTCACATGTGAACACGTAAATAAGCGGCGGCACGATGGAAGAGTCGCATGCACAATCACACAAGTAACCTGCATGCTTCCATGTACTCCTTTACTTGTGTCTATGTTTTAGAACGGCGCATTTCACAGAAGGGCAACAGAAGCGAGAAAGATTCACTGTCAAGCGCCTACAATCCAGCGCTGCATGCGATACCGGGCCGTGTCCTAAATCTAGACGGTCATGGTTACTAGCAAGCACCTGACTGCGGATAATTTGAACGGTACAACGTAGAACGAACGAGTGGTCACTGGAGCTTTAGCGCGCACCTTCCACGTGGCCCCGCTTTCAGTATAGTATTTATTAAGAAATGGGCCGCTTTTAACCTGAGTGCTACGCATAATGTATTAAAAATATTTGAAGGGTATGAAGGATTGCCCGAGCAAGGAGGTGCCGGAAGGGGCACTGTAATTGAAGATGGCAGAAAGCACTTTCTTGTTCCGTTAAAAGCAGCGCCGCTGCTAAGTAAAAAAGACACCGTTTATAGTTTCAGAAATGCGACTAATAGCTTATGGGAGATGTAATGTCAAAAAAAAAGAAAAAGAAAATGTAGAGCAATTTCCTCGGGCAAACTCTGAACGACATTGCAACAAAAAGAACACATTAATACCACTGCCACTCTAGTACTTGCCTTTTCGATTATATTTTTATGCCTTTTGGGAGAAGACACCAAATGCTCAAAAACCAACTCATTGACCACTTAGTTCCATGCAAAGTGACTCAATTTCCATTGCGCTGAAAATATTAAATGTTTTCTTGTAGTCATGCTTAACTGTATATTTCGCTAAAGTGTCCTGTATATCATTGGTCCCGTTGGTGCTAATTGAGAATGCTCAGATTTCGTTTATACCTTCGCGATAAATCGTATAGTGAATGCGTCATGTTTGCGCAAGAGCAACTAGTAATTATTATTTTATGCTAGGCGTGCGACCTTGGGCATCATTACGCGTATCATGAGATCACGAAAGTCATGTTTGCGTTTTGCTTGCTCTTTATTTTGTATCAAGATAAGGATAGAAGGCAGTTGATAAGACGATATGTTGAAAAAGAAACAATAAATAACTTATGAATAACAACTATTCAGCATACGCGCCTGTCGGCACGCCTTTGATGACAGCGTCTAATATGGAGATAATACGTAGTATTTAACCAGCTTTTTCTACCTGCAGAATTTTTTTTTATTTTCGAAAGTCAGCCCTTACGCATAATAATTATTGATTCAAAAATACAAATACAAATTTGCTTCCTTTGGGAAGTCAAGTAATGAGCGGTGGTGAGGTCCACGAATCCAGCGGTCAAGGTCGGGTGGTCGGCCAGGCCTGGGGCCTGTTGCACGGAGGTGACGACGAATTTCTTCATTACAGCTGAGACAAATAGCTAATCGAAGGTTAGACATTATTGTAGCTCCTGCATTATTAGATACACCACTTATTTTTTCTTCCGAAACACGAGCTATAACCAGAGAAAAGTCTCCTTCTAACGTGAATCGTATGAAGTTGTTCAATCATGTGTGTAAGCATGGAACGCCTTGTTCTTTTCACCAGCACCAAGCGAACGTCAGTCTGCTTTATAAGGAACCCAATTTCTATGTTCATAAGTGATTGCAAGCTACACATTTAGGGAATGTGCTGATTAGCGTGTGCCTAACAAAAATGCATCACAGTTGAGCGCCCTTATTAAGCGAAATCCTTGGTCACATGGTCACATTATAATGTGTTGAATGTCAGCACAAATTCCGAATTGCAGGCAGTAAATTTCCTGAATAAATTTTTTCAGTTAGCCCTACTAAACCATTATTATAAGGCGGGGATTGTTTATTCTAGTGTAACGAAGAACGCCTGCACAATACTCGCTTAATTTTTTTTGTATACAGAAAATAATCATTACATACTACGATGTGCACTTTCTGTCATCGAAACAATGCAAAGTTTATTTTCCACGACTAGGCTAATATTTCTAAAATAATAACGATAAGGACGGTAATTTCAATATAACTGTGAAAGTAAGAAAACAAGTTCTTCGTTCCGAAGCTATAAAGAACCCTTGAAGTTTATTTTCTCCACACTATGGGCCTGAAAAATTTCGAAGATGGAACAACAGTAAACACTGTCGTAAAATCAGTTATACATTTAACCATGTATTTAGAAGATGAGTAATGGCGATCTAAGTGCGACGTGAATTAGAGACTCTACATACCACGAATTCACCCAGGCATGATCGTTGGGTGATCACCCAACGAAAAAACCAGGGTGACGTTGTCACTGTTGTGCGGTCACAACCAATCTCTAGGTGTCAAAACTTCCGCCTGTGAAAAGGCAAACTGCTTAAAGAATGCTGCTTGTTTTATATCGTTAATCGAGATATGCAGGTGGCCATTGTAGAGTGAAAATTGCGTCGTAAACTGCAGCCAGCCACTACTTTATTTATTCTGTTTACCTGCGATCAATTGGTAATATTGCTCTAAGGCTGGCTGAGATAATGAAATTGAAGAATGCGAAAAGATATGAGTTATTTTTCTCAAAATAAGCAGAACATTTATCAGTAGGGATTTCAACAAGACATTTTACTTTAATAACGTTAACAGGACACTAGAGGAAATGATTTTACGATCATTATCTTCGTTGCAGTCATTAACTACGCAGGGTCCACTACCAAATGTTCCGCGTGGAAAGAAAAGCCGCTATCTAAAGTCAAAAGCTTACAAGATATCTGGGACTTTACCGTAATGTGCAGCACAATGCGAAATTAGCACTAATGAACTTCCTTACGATCCCTTGTCATCGTTAATTCACCAAAGCATTAGCCGAAAGACGGTTAACATGCATTCAGACCGCATTCATTGACGAGAAGGATAGATAGCACCGAGACACATGTAGAAGTACGTAGAATTCTTTTCTGAAAGAGACGTGCCTTTTTTGTTTCAAGCGAATATATTATTGCTGCTTGCTTTTATTGCTTCTGCTTTTGTAATGAAGTAATGAACTATGTGGTGACATGCAATAAAGCAAATAATTCTCACAGAATATATTATGAAGTGGCTATCACGATGTCATTACTGTTTCACGGGCTAGCGTTGGTATGAGTCGGACCAGTTACGTCATCTCCATTGCCGAATTTTAAGTAAGGATTTTGATAAATTGCACCTATCCCATTATGCATAAATTAAAGAAGTGTTCACAATGGTAGCTACACCAGTTAAAGGTTCCTTAAAATCCTGACACTGTCATTCACAAAGCCATTCCCAAACAAACTTCTGCTAAGGTGCGTCATCGAGCATGTGAATTTCAATATTATCATGAAATTAGGCTAATTGGCTTCAAGTTTTCTCATTGAAATATGTGCGTGAAACGCACTAACTACTATGGACGCTTGAGGCTCGCGAAAAGGGCGATATCTAGGCAACCAGCTATCATATAAATTCAGCTGCGGCTACTCTACGACAAGACCCGCGACACAAATCGACTGGTCCCTCGTATGTAAGCTCGTGTGAAAGTAGAAGCCTCGCTACTAGCTTCTTCAAAAGAGTTCCCAACAACTTCAAGGTATGGATAAATTTCTCTTGTGCTTTAAAGGTCTGTGCCGAACAAATGTGCTCGCAGGTGTATTCTTTGTAGCCTTCAGAACCAGCAAAGTTACGTACAGAGTAAGAATTTGCGCTAGAATACTGCTGGGTGCATATTCACAAAAGCCTCTTCAGATGCAATTTTGTCATTAATGAACTGCGGCTACCACTGGTGCTGAACATATCACGGGATGAGGTGGTCTTCTAGAATGACAATAGTGTCTCCGAACGAAGAGATCTTTATAATCGAGGTCTCTAAATCATTTGTGCTGCCCTTTACAACTTCCTACACGCTACGAGAATGCACATCTCAGTGAACAACAAGCGCAGCCCGGCCCAGTAATGCATAATCTTGCCTTACGCCATTTCTTTGCACGAGAATCCATTCATATGGTTGTCAGTAAGTAAAAAGGCTGACATGCTTACAGTGCTGCAGAATTGTTTATGGGTACATTGTAAAAAGCTCACATTGCTGTGATAATGTTTACGGAAAACTCAACGAAGTTCATGTTAAATGCAAAATAAAACACTGATGGTATGGCGGGCATGACGATAGCTTATGGAGACAGGCTCAAAATGATGCCCAATAACCTTACAATTTCGCTATGAAAGACTGGGTGTGCAAACACGGACAGAAGAAGTAAGTGAAGGCCCCACAAACGCACTTGAAGGTGTCTTGACATTTTTCTTGTGTCCGTGTTTGCACGCCCAGCATTCGTAATGAATACTTACCAACTATCTGAGCTCTCTATTATTCTAAGAAAATACATCTTCAATTTTTTTCTCATTTTTGTACAAGCAAGAATTTCTTCTAGCATGTCGACGTACTGCATTTTTTCACAATATAAGAGGCAGTTACTGTGTAGGAATCGTTATCAAACTGGTATTTAAATTTTGAGTATAATTACATATAATCAGTATATTTCTTCAGGGAGAACTAATCAGTAATTAGTTGACTGTGAAAAGCGTTAATGTGGCACAAAACTCACGTGAAGAGAAAAAAACTACACGTCGACCTCTCAGAATGAACAAAAAGCACACTAAGTCACATTGCAGTGAAAAATCCTACTCTGTAATTATTGTTTTAGTTCACTTTTCAGGCTAATACTATTTTAGTTCTGACGTTCGTAAAGGGGGTAAAATGTAAGTCGCCATATTTAACTTCTGGTTCCCTGAAGCTTTTCTCGATAAGGCCGTTGTTGGTTCTGACTCTGCGAAACTTGATGAAGCAGTTCATATCTGCCCTGTCATATGGCCCATATTCTGGTGCTGCTTCTGAAGCTGTAGAGGTGAGCATATTTTAAAAAGCTGTTTCTCGAATAGATATTAACCGCTAGGCAAGCTTTTGCTTGTAATTTTGTTGCTCTAGGGATCTGTGTAGATTCAATATTGCCACTGTAGCTGATCTGTCTCTGCCCAAAACTGCTATCATTCGGTTGTACAAAAAGGCACGATCTCTCATAATTTGTAGGCTGAAATGTCTTTTCCAGTACATAATGTAGCTGTTCTCGCGGCGTACTCTGAATGAAGTGGCTTTGTTCCCAACTTGCATTTTTCTTGCCTGCAATTTTTCTCATTCGCAACAACCACTAGGCATTTAACAGCGACGCTTACACAGGTGTGTGTGCGAACCGTTCTTGTTCGTAAAATCTCAATATGAGTTGCGTGCGACATGAATAGATTACATACGTTGTTCGCGAAGAGACCGCTTTTATAAAATGTGACAAACGTTTCCTTTTCTTCCTCGCTATGACGCTACATAGCCAGTTGGACCCTTGGTGCTAGAAAGTTTTACTCTTTCTAATGCATATATTATTTTGAAACCTCCGGGTTCCTATTATCAAACAGCTTATATGCTACAACCGTTCTTAGCAGCAAATTCCAGTCAAAGCTGTTGATTGGCAGATTAATAGTGGTTGCTTCCACGGAGCAGCAAAAGGAGCTGAAGAACAAGGGCGTTCGCAATTAGGTCACTAGTTTTTGGCATAATAACCGAAATTTTTTATAGGCAGTCCTTGTGAACCCTCATGCAACGGTCAATCAAAAAAGGAGGAAAAAGGATCCTAAACTATGTTCCAACGTGTTTTTTTAAAGTAAAAGGGAAGATCAGTGATCCGGAAATTGCCTCTGCAAGTCCAATTACCGTTGTTAAGAATATTGTAACGTGGCCTTAATGTCGGTATCATCGATCGGTTTAATGTTTTACTGTTCTGCCCCTACGCGCGCCTGTTTTCCCAAGAGATATTGAATGCACTGTGGCCACATCACTCGTCAAAAGGCCAGACTGCGGATGTATAAGGGCAGCTGATATCAGTGACATGTTTTAAGGACACTGTACTGGTAAACACGTCATTTACGACGTCGTACGTCACCACGTCGTATGTCATGAACTGGTAACTAGTAGTAGTGGTGCCGTTCACCACTCATTCCTGGTTGCAGGCACTGGTATACTCCGAAACAAATTTGCACTTTGCATAAAAGAGCGTAGTGCCTGTATTTCCGGTGCGCAAATTCATGCGACACCTAAAACATTAGCCCAAAGGCGGCCGTAATCGCCTTAACGGCCCGATAACGGACCACACGCTAGCGCATACACCTGCAAAAACACAGAACAGTTGAAAATGTACCACAAAATAAAAAAGTCGTGCTCCTATCTGCACAAACCCTTGTTTTTCCTTCATTGTGGAAAATTACCATCTAGCATGCTGCTCGTCAGTCCTATTAAAATTGTGTTCACAACTCACCCACGTACACACACACATCAAGGCAAATAAGTCTACATTAGCGCGTGGTGCGAAAACGGTGCCTCCCAGAGTGCTGAAAAATTTATATTGGCTTCACCTTTAACCAATGCATAGTTAATATTGGAGAAAATGCAAACACACATGCTAAATAAATTATTTATTAGAGCATAGCTTGTTTCGGCGGGATAAATACTTCTCAAAAGGTTTGAAGCTCACGAGAACCAAGAGAGGGCCGGTGCGTGGACACTCAATGTTTTTTCTCAAAACGCAAACCACACGGCTGAGCGATAATACAGGTTTCGTGCAAGGAACTTATCAGTTACGAATGTGTTTAGTCATCTACAAGTCATTGGAGCCACAAAAGTGTCCACGAATGTGCCGGCTTAAAGTTGACTGTTGAAAGAGAACTGTCCTTGGAAGTCAACGAAAGGCGCTGTTAGATAAAGCAACGGTAAAAGACAATTACTTGGAGCCGTTACGCCTAACGATCAGTTATAGGTTTCCCCGCAGCTCCGCTCACCTGAAGCGGTCATAACAACGCTATTCAAAAGAAAATTCTGGATGGCGACCCAAATCATTGATTCAAGTGTCTGGTAGTCGCACTCGCACGTCGGCGTTCGTGTGCTCTTGTGTATTCCTTGGGTTAGCATTGTGTTTCGCGCGCTGCCGAAGCAGATCACAGAGGCCACGCCGAAAGTAGGCGCGTGGTTGAGATATGCTCTCCCTGGTGCCGCAGAGATCATAGCTGCTGAGAATGTTTCAATGAACTCGATAAACTAATTTTCATTAATTATCGGGACACTTATTTTGCCCTAATCTTAAGTAAACATTTTCTCCAATATCGTATGTATCCAATACAACATTTAATTTGAACCAGAACTATCGATTTGACTTTTTGAATACTTTTTCATAAATGATCGGAAAACCGGAATTAGGTGTTCTACCGAATATGCTTGGAACAGAAACAAAAGTGCCAATCGGTGCTCGCGCCAATAAAAATTCATTCTCATGCGGTGTCTCCACACTCGATATCCTGGTCAGTTCTTTCTATTTGGGTCAAAAGTTATTGTGTATGTAAATGCACGTGCTTATGCAAGTCTCACGTTCACAGCTTTTTTAGTAAATTCCCGGCGACTTCAGTGACAAGAGCTGCGTTATAAGGCAGTTGCTGAGCATTGAGAGCAGCAAGACCTGCGCTGTTCTGCTTCATTTGCCAGATCTAAGAATTAATTTTTTACGGCACTCGGACTATGCACCGACGCTTGGTGTATTCATCGCGATTTGTCTCTACCATCTCTTACGTAGGCGCTACAGTCGCTGCAGTTTTTAGTGGGAACGTTAGGTCCGTATATATTTAAATATCAAATAATCGTCAAGTCTAATGGGCTGACACAAGTTAACTGAAAGTGATGTGAAGAAGAGAACGTTCCCTAATCATTTCGATTACCTGTGAGAGCTCATACAGTTCAGCGTTACATACAGAAAATTGCGCCTCATCTCATTTGGCTTTCTAGCGGCGAGAGTATATGATTGATCGAAGTTGTAATGATGCCAATTTTGGAAAGTAGATTGCACATATAAAGGTACACCCTCAGGCGCAACTTCCATTAGGCGGGAAATTGTGATACAGCATGTGAAACATACCCATGTTGTGTCACAAATCCATATTCTGGCATCATGTCCAAGTAACAAACCTTAACACCGCGGAGTGCTGTAGTGCAGGTAGTGTACACTTTGGGCTCATCGATACGCCGTAATGCAATATTACATAAGCCATGCAAATCAAACGGGGATATCGCAATGGTGTAAATAGAAAAGCACGTGTGGAGACGTCACCAGAGGGCAGGATACAAGAACGTTACCGATGGGAGTACACTCGACAAAGGAATCACGCTTAATCAGTAAAATCTGATAAATGCAGCCTGCAAAGCGCTGCTGCAGCCGCTTACTTGATAGCAAACATTGTTGCTTTGTATATTGTTGTCCTCAGGGACCCTGTAAGTGGTGTGACAAAGCAACCTTGTTCATATTGAATTTAATTATGTTGTTTTACATGCCAGAAGCACGCCGTGGTAGGGCATGCCAAAACGTTTTTGACAAATTGGAGTTTGTAACGTGCACCTAAATCGAAATACGGAGCGTTTTTAAAATTCCCTTCCATCAAAATTTAGCTGCCAAGGCTTAGAATCGAACCCGCGCCCTCGAGAATAATACAGCTATGCCATTGCCGCTAAGTAACCATGGTGGTCACATTGTTCCTGATA
The DNA here is from genome assembly GCF_013339695.2 of Rhipicephalus sanguineus. NCBI lineage: Eukaryota > Metazoa > Arthropoda > Arachnida > Ixodida > Ixodidae > Rhipicephalus > Rhipicephalus sanguineus. The sequence continues at coordinate 49,737,507 of NC_051181.1, forward strand.
AGAGGAGCAGCCCTACATCATATTCAGGCTGACTAGTTCTCAGCCTCTGCCTTATGCGAAAATGTTCTACACCCTTCCTCGTTGTATGCTTTCTGCAGTTTTTTTAAGGCACCTTAGATATATCCTACAAAAAAAAAACATGGGCTTCAGATATTATCGATTGTTTTGATATCTTTAAACAAAGGAGCAAGCAGTGTCGAACAATTCGAAGGTTTAATAATGGCATTGAACGTGTATGAAAAAAAAATGCAAATGGACACGAGAAGTCCACTTGTACTGAAGTTGGGCGAGTTGGTTGGACACTTATTTAAACTAGTGAAGCGCAGTATGAAAAAAGAAGGAAAAGCCGAGCTGGCCAGAAGAAGGAGCAGAGCGGAAAGCGACAACTTAGCCCCAAAGAGTGCACACTCTCATTTCAACGATTGTTAATTGAATGTCTTTGTCCAGTGACGATCTGTAACCTTTTCTTTGCACGTTTAGGACGTGATTCAGGTTCTGAATTTGCCGCTACATTTGGCGGTCGTTTTCCTCTACGAGCCTGATTTTCCCAGAGCGTGATTACGGTGTCGAGTGTCAGTGCCTCTTAGCGAGTGATTACTGTGATTATTGAAACACTGAGGGAAAGAACCGATGACGAGCTTATAGCGACGAACACGAGGCGGCACGGATGTTAGGGGTAACAAAGTCAAAGCGAGCAGCCTCGGCTTCACCTCCTACGCTGCAAACTGCGTTGCAGAACGGGCTTTCTTCAGGTACCATGTACGCGGCGTCAGCAGGCGCAAAACGGGTTTGTGTTCGCGACCACACACTGCTTACATATGAAACTCTCACAGGGTCGGTCTCAACTTTACGCGCGTAAGCATAAAGAATTCGAGATTTCTTTCCTTTATTGCAATATCGATGACACGACGGCTTGAGTATACATATCCCAAAGATGATAAGTTGAAAATGAAGTCAGGTAGACAAATGTTGATCAAAGTATAGAATTTTCTGTCATCGACAATCTTTATTTCAGCCTCCTTTCTGCGCCTTGGAGCAGTAGGTTGTCGTATACTTCTGAATAGTTTGTAGCAATTACAATGCCCAAAGACGGCGCAATTTTTCTAATAATGTATTTATTTACTATATTAGAAACGCCTCCGCTTGATTCTTGTTGAAAGAAACATTAGGTGAATGGTAATGGCTGGCAACACAGAGACACCGTAGTACAGGAGATCCTATGGGCTACGGAAAAAGCTTGCCTGGGAGTATTTTAAGTAGAACCTCATCCAGACCGCCTCAAGCGATTTATATAACCTCTTTTTATGATCGCTTACTTAATAATGGGGCAGGCGGTTTAGATGAGAGTGAAACAAGACTTCATTCCGTGCTTCCGCCAAACGAATGTCTTATTGATGAGCATATGGACTAATCATGCAAGAGAAACACTACAGCTGTTTTACTGTAATGTCAACGTCCCTGCTGCGACGTATGCTAGTATTCTAGGACACACGATGGTCAGGCGAAATATAGCGACGCTGTCACCGAGTGTTCGTAAATGACGATATGTGTTTATAGCACGCTTGCCAATTCAAGATGAAGCCGCTGCAAAACTCCACACAGCCTTCTAAGCACAGCAAATAAAAAACCTTTTCCTTTACTAAAAGAACAACTTACGGCTTACGAAGTAATTATACATTCAAGATTCATAATGACTACTGTACTGGCCAAGATAATTTTTTTATTATTTCTGTGTGTTTCGGGCAGACGGCGTCTTTTCTCGACGCCGAACAAAGCATCAGCGGCAACACTCACCAAGAAAAGTATGAGCCTCTCGCTTTAATGTGTTTCTCCCACTGTCGTGAGGTATTACGACCAAAAGTGTTCCGTTCTGAAAGTAACAGTTTTTATGCGTGACATCTCGAAAGAAAATAGCGTGATCAAAGCGTTTCAAATGTGACATAATTCAACGCTTCAGGAAAAATGTATCCAATTACAAAGATTGCTTTTTTGATGCCCGCATACTCTGCAGTGATGTAATCGGCTGAAGATGACGCATCAAGATGGTCATCTAATGAAAAACTGCGATTTGTAGCTCTTTATAGCGGGGCTTGAGCTTAAGCAGGTGTACTTAGATTACATCTGTGAGATTTGACAACATACACGCCACTAATCAACAGTTCATGGAAGGCTAAGCCTGCAAAGCAATATTCTAGCAAGTCGGCGTGTAGTGTACCCGTCACAGCCACTATGCGAATGCTCCAATCATGATAATCACACCATTTACAGATAATTGTGCTCCAGTCAAATACACAGAGACTGCATTAGCCGTCCAGCCGCTACACAGACATAACTGATCTAAAACCTTCTTTTCTGAGGCCACCCATGTGGTCACCATGTGTTGACTCTATATTGCAGAAAAACTCTATATTTCAGAATCGACGTCCCGATGTCAGTCATTTTGCAGATCGGTGTCGATGCTTCTTGAAGGATAACTCCACAACCCCTTCAGAAATGACCCGTATATGAGATATGGAAAACGCTTCCTTTCAAATGGCGACGTTAGCTGACAACCCATTCAAGCGCGTCCGCTTCAAATTTCTTCACTGCCCCGACCCTTGCGGGACTCCATTTAGTGACTGCGACCCACTGGTTGATGGTGAGTTGAGACACCTGCCATAAAAAATGAATGAGTGCTTTCGCCCTTCTCAAGATATACTGCGTCCTTCTGGGAAAGTTATCGAATACGCCACACTGTTGTATTTGGAAAAGGTAGCAAAATAATATCACGGCAACAAATGCACCTCCATACACGCACCGTGACCCCCTGTATTCTTTATATGGAAATAACGTAAAGTGGCGCACGTGGGGTCAGCTCACTTGTGTAGTTGATTGAGAATAGCAACTCTCAGACAGCATATATTTAACAAATTTTAATGAAGCGATCTCGTTGTTTTTAAGAGACGCGTGTGGCGGTGTGACGTAATAAGCTTTCGCGGAGTGAAGCGATTTGAAACACTGGATTATACATTCCTAGCATCATCAGCCTTGTATTTGACGAAAGTAAAAAAAAAAAGTGTTAAGTACTGAAACGCCGACAAGTATGTTACACGGCTGAAAAACCTATCATGAAGCTTTTCATTCTTACAACAGTGAAAAAAGAAAACAAAAGAGACACCGCAGCAACCTCTTTTTGCAACTGTCAGATTAAGGTGTGGCACGGAAATGCTGATCTAGCAAACTACAAGAAATAATGTCTTAGATGCCGCTTTTCTCTCAATATTGTTGTTTGAAGGCAAAACAAGTAGTGATGTGCAATGTTTATTCTTTATACTCCAGATTTCGTAAAAACAAACTCATACGATTTGAGCAGAATAAATTTCATTCATGTAGAGCTATTTGCGTACATCGCAGCCTGCTAATAAAGACGACGCCTCAAATATTGTCTTGTATGTCAGCGTAATAGCGCTTCAGCTAAACATGACGCCATTTCCTTGTTTGACGCGCATAATGACATCTCTGCAAAAATATTATGATGAAAAATTGGCGAAGCAGTGAAGCAGCTCATGTGTATTCTACTAAGGATTTGTCTTACAATAATGCTTAGATAAGCGGTTCAAGATTATACTGAATATAAACATGACATATAAGTAGTCCGTTCTACTGACGCCACATCTGTGCCGACACCATCAATTTTTTTCGCTTTCTCGTATTGTTGTTTTCGGGGTGTGGATGTGTGGTTGGATTTCAAATAGCATCTCTGAAATGTAAGCGCATCATTCTTATTAATAATGCAAACTTAGAGTTGTAGCGGCTAAAATAACATTTTTTTTTGCCTCAATACAATTTTTCCGCAAGCATGTAAGAATAACTGCAGAGAATTTCGTTACGAGTTAATGTGAGTGATCGTCACATTTTAGCTAAATCGAATTCTCAAAGGCGAAGAGGTCAATAACACAATTATCATGTGACCCTCGAAATAAAAATATTTCTTCCGGACAACAAAAGCCAATCTGGTCTGTCGATTCCGACAACGATACACGGTTGACTTGAGAAGGAAATTTTGGGACGACGTTCGTTGTGCTGTGGCTTTATATGCTCAACTAATGAAAAGAGAAACCACTAGTGAAACCTGCAAAGTGTATTCTAAGGAAGGAAACGTGAAAAATACGGGGGCAAATCAAGTCTGGGCGTTCAACAGTTTGCAACATGGTATCTTGTACACTGGAAGACACTACCTGCCACCACATCAGAAGCAAAGAAACGGTATCTTTGTATAGATAAAAACTGGTTTAAATGGACGATATCCGTACTCATAGAGTTTGAGATGCCTTCCAATTACCAAGGGAGGTAAATAGCCTACGACTACTGTAGTCTTTTTGAAGTGCCGAAAGTATGACGTGGATTGCTTCCGCAGCAGAGTTGCAAGCCAGAGTAAACGTCTTGGCTCTGCTAAACATGACAAGAAATACAGCTGCCCAAAATTTCAATAGACTAGACATGCAACAAAGGAGGTTTGGGAAAGTGCGTGTGTTTTTTGTTTCTCTGGCCGCACGCAATCAGAGCTTCAGTATCATGGTCAACACCAAAAGGTTGATTTAGGTTGCGCTCAAGTCGAGTTACGTTGCGTTCTGAGAAAGATGAGTCCCGAAAGAAAATATGGGAGAATGCGCATGTGATAGCTTATCCGTGTGACGGATGATGGTAGCGTCGTTGCTGAGCCGTAGCTCGCCAATAACATCGCGAAATCGTGGCAATGCAATTCGCTGCAAACACGCTTGCAAACTGAAGCCGCCGAATAAATAATCAAGAAGCACAATTTTAAATTGAAGTATTCTACTAATTATTCTTTTTCCTAAGAGGGTACTCGCGTGTTAAATATCATAACTTCCTATGCGCCGTGTCATTCCATTAAGACACCTCCACCACAGAATTTAGGAAATCACAATTAGCGAAGTACAAAAGAAAAAAATGAGTAACCAGAGCGGGCCACCATCACAAAGCATAGTCAGAGGCAGGCTTATTGAAATTTTGATGAGTCAGAAAAAATTATGATAAAAATATGAAGCTACCTGTACTAGAAAGCACACGTTACTCGTCAGTGTCAACCTTGTGCATAAAGGCAGGTTTTTGATAAGCGGAGTAGCATCCGTGCAAGCAATAATGCCATATCAAGCTGTCATGCCTAACTAAGAAAAAGAAATTGGTACCCAAGCCACTTCTACAACAAGAACCGCAGCTGGTGAAGGGCATCATAGTACATCAAAGAGGATAAATATAAGCCGTTTCGACAATTAGGTTCCACGCATCAATACATAATCAAAGTGGCAAAATGAGTGGCGCAACCACAGCATGCACACGCGCTCCTCAACTCAGCTTTTAGGACAAGACATTTGAGCATATCAAATTGCAAGCAACACTTACATTACTCGAGCTTTTCTTCAGTGACGTCGAAATCTTCTTTTCTCTTTATAAGAAACGAAGAAGTATTTTGCAGGAAAGACCAAGTGAAAACAATGTCCTCGGAAACAACCATAAAACAGGCCTTGGCGCACACACATCTTACGATACTTAAAAATCTGTGCATCAATCTTTATCGCTGACAAGCACCGTCATCACAAACCACTCAGGTTATCGGAATGTTTGGCTGTGTAGTGTTTCGCGTAGTGCACCGTAAAAGTGGCAACTACGATGAGCGTTGCTTTTTTGTTCTCACGCGGATTTAAGGTTCAGCACTGACCACTCTACTAACAACAAGACTGGCTCGTTTGTCTGCACAAGGGCTGAACGCAACAGTTATACAAAATACGAAGCACCACCATCGACGTGAAGGCCTTTCAGCATGCACTGTGCTCTCGTTTAGTGGATTACCAAGCTCGGTGAACTAATTTTGGCCGACTAAAGCGAATTGTGTTAACAATTTGCGCTGATTCTTACTTCGAAACATATTGCTTGCAGTCAGTGCAGCATCGCTTTTTTTTAAGATCTCAACATTAATGTGACTGCCTAACAAAATGAGTTAACTTGTACTATTTTCCGCGAATCATTGTCGCTCACAGTACTTACAAAATGAAAGGGTGCCAATAGTTGAGTAAAACAAATTCTATTGTGGGTTGGTGCACATAGCCTTCCGTGCAAATGGCCCACCGCCTGGGCTTGGTCAGACTGGCGTTTTAGGGGCGGTCGAACGAGTGAGAACGTGCTCATGCGAAACATCGCGTTTTGTCACGGGCCTCCCGTAAAATCGCGTCGTGAAACAGGCAACAACGTGCGCTAGGATGCACGCAAAGGCAGCATCGTCATCATGATCAGTCTGTGGTGCCGTGTCACCATAATGGCCGTCTGTGTAGCCGGGCGGCGCGAGCGACGGCCTCCGGTCGCCGGCGGACCGCCGCAGCTCGGGCGTGCCGCCGATGACGCGCTTGTGTGGAGGCCTCGCCCCGCGACGTCCCGGCCTGGAAATCAGGCGGAGGAGAAATTGTGCAGAGTGGGCCTGAGGAGCGCGGCCGTCTCCGTGACGGACACGGTGACCACGCTCACGTCTTCCTCCTCGGCTCCGCTCGGCTCGTCGTCGCTGGCCGCCGCGCTCTCCGATGTGCTGGCCATCGACGAAGAGGCCGCCGCCGTCGGCCCGCCCCGGTCCTCCATGGTTGCCTCGGCGGCCTGGAGTCTCTGCTGGTCGCGGCGCCTCAGTCGCGTGCCAAGGTCCGAGTTCCCGCGCTGCATGACAGTGGGCCGCTCGAAGGTCTTGGTGACCGGCGTGTTGGGCTCGCTGCACTGCTTGTCCAGCAGGGTGGTTCTCGTCGGAACTGCCACGCTCACCGGCTGTTGCTGCGGCTGAGTCTGAGGTGGTGGCTGGGGCGGAGGCGGCGGTGAGGGCGCTATGGACGGCGCCGCTGACGGTGGCGGTGGTGGCGGCGGCTGGTGACGCAGGCTGAGCCCGGGCGGAGGCACGGCGGGCACGGCGAATAGTCGCGCCCGGTCCTCCATGTACATCTCCATCAGCTGGTCCAGCTTGGACTCAATGTCCTCAACCTGTGGCGGTAGACACAGAACACTAGCTCAGTCCTACCGTAGCGCATCAATACCCATTGAAATCATTGACGCAGATCAAATGAAGATGGCGATATTTCATCGCTTTATTCTGTTGCAGCGACGCAAGCAGATGCATAACATATTACATGGGCATACCAGTGGATACAATCAGAACGCTGTCGCAACATTCTGCAAGCCGCGCTCCGTTACAGTGTCACGACCAGTTATGACCGCTGGATACATAACAGATTCCCCAGGACAGTGGTTTACTTCGTACATAACACCGGTTTTACGGCGACTATGTAATACACACATACACACAAAGCATTATGCCTTAGGGGCACATTTATGTCGCAATACACAAAAAATACTGTTCCATTTTCTGTGCCGCCGGATTAATACAAGCATAAACGCGGAAGAATAAGGAGCACTTCTCGTACATTTGACGGTTTAATAATTGCTTAATGAACTCAACGCGACCGCACATGCCCAGCACTTGCCTGGAGTATATTTAACAAACTCCTTGGCGGACACTGTCAGAGAGCCAATAAACTTCACAACAGGACGTAATACGACGTGATCTGACAACAATAATTTGTGGCCTCTTATGTGCAGCATGATGATATGATTATGAGGCCCACCGTAGTGGATGGCTCGCAATGTTTAGACGATCTTCTGCTCTTGATTATGCATTGATATCACAGGCTATGCGAGCTTATAGCATTTCGCCCCAATCAATATGCAACAACCACGGTCGGGATCGATTCCAGCGACTTTCGGGTGAGCAGCTGAGCACCGGTACCACTACAGCACCGCAGCAGACACGACAATATCTGTGACTGCTTATGAAGAACTATGATTGGTTTGTTTTAGTTTCTGTTTTCCAGAAAAGAGTGCACCAGTGTCGTATGTTCACCGGTGGCAATGTAACGGGCCGCAAAGTGAATACGACTGATATTTGGTGCATTATCGCTAATAGTTCACAGCTGGAAACTATTCCTGCTTCTGTATTTCAAGACAAAAGCTCATGTGAATTCGACATGCGGAAATTTATGGTGCAATAAATGGCGAGAAACAAATAATGAAATAAATGCGCTCGATAGTACGTACTAGATCAGAAAAAATGGTAGAAGGAATAGTGAATAGCGAACTACAATCTTACTTTCTTTATTTATTTCAGGCTTTTATTGCATTTGTTTACATAATAATTTATTTTAGGGTAAGCACTATTTTGTAAGCAGAACACTGAGAAATGGACTAGCTGAGGTGCTATATACGGCAGCAATCTCTTCCCAGCCATCAGGTTATGATAGAACAGAACTATCAATGCGCAATTCGCTATTGTTAGATCATAGCTCACCGATATCTCAGTTATCTATCTTTTCTCCCCTCTTTCATATTTGCAAGAGTTAATGTATGTATGCTGTGAGGGCTGGGCGGGATGACTGAGGCGTGAAGGCTGAGGCGAGAGTAACAGGGTAACGAACTATTTATTAGAGAGCATAGTGGAGCGCGCCAAAACCGTGACCGTCCATCGCGGCGGTGGTAGCGAACGAACGTGACCCCTCACTCGCTTGGGCTTCGTGTTGAGTCGGCGTAACAGAGCTGTAGGTATCGCTAGTGATGAGATAGGCGGCATATGCGGGCGCTCACAATGCTAACGCGTGAACTCTCCGAGACCTGTGTGTGTTAGCCAACTCAAGGCACTCTGTGAGGGAATCTTTCAACGGTAACATGTGCTGTCGCTGAACGCTATGCCCTAAACATAGCGCCCGCTCATGAAAGTCATAGCTTTGCCTTCACGTCATGCCTCCTCACGGTGGATCGCCCAGAAGTAAGCCTCATGTTAAACCATTGAGACACTGGATCATGCCATCGAAAACGACAAGTGTGGCCGATCTTCGCGGGCCTTCTGAATACATCTTCACTGCGAAAAATCTTACTTGCAGTGCGCTCGCAATCATTCATATCGTGAACGCTGACTATCTCTCATCCCACCGGACAAGAAAGCTACGAGTAGCTGACGCTTTCAATTTGCCCGATAGTTTGGCGGCTGTAGCCTCCATATGCCTTACGAGGTGAATTGACACAGAAATGGTTGCAAGGGTGTCGACGGATTGCATTTGCCTCCGACACGTATATAACGAGGCAAATAGTACTGTCTCAACGTTTTTTCCAATGCTTGCAACACGCACCGACCCGTACGCTGTATTTAATGTTTTCATGATACCTAAACTACAGTGTCCAAGCTGAATGTTTGTGTTCAAAGCATCGTCGAGTATTATTCAAGATATTGCTGAGCTCTCAATTACATCATTGCAAGCACTGTGGCACAGTGATTATTGCTCGGCTGTTGACTCGAAGGTCGCGTATTGAGTCCCGTCCTCGGCGGGCTCCTTTTTGATGGAGGTGAAAATGCCTCTAGCATTTTCACCTCCATCAAAACATACAATTAGGTATACTTAAAGGAATGCCAGGTAGTCGAAGTTTCGGGAGATCTCCACTACGGCATGCCTCATAAATATATCGCGGCGTTGTCACGTAGGCATCCAGCAATCAATATTAATTATTACTACAGTATTTTATATAATATTGCAATATTATATTTTATATAATATTGCATATAATATATAATATTGTATTTAATATTGCCGATGATTGTGGTTGACATCGTGTTGACGTACAACAAGCGTAAAACACAATAGATTGAGAAGAAAAAGAAGAACAACAAAAACTGTATGCAGTTGCACTCAACGTGAAAGCAGGAGGAATTGCGGAGCAGTGATTCGGCTGCCCTTCAACGACGCTTGTGTTCACGGGCAAGCAAGCGCTGGCGTTCCAAACGTGCAGCCTGCTTGGCGTCCATGATGGGAAAGGAAACCTTTTAGTGGCGCCCTCTCCATTCTTTGTTTTCCTCTCTTCCTTACCCTCCTCCTCCCTCTCGGATAACTCCTCTTCATCCTCACTTCTCTTTCGTCCCCCTTACAACGCTAGACTATTCATGGCTATGCTACAGTTTACCCTCCCCCACCTTCCCCTCAAGTATATCCTCCTCACCACCACTTCTCTTTTCACCCCTTTGCTATGCTATACTATACACGGCTGTGCTATCACTTATCGTCCCTCTCCTGCTTTCCCTCTTCCAAACCCTCACTGCCCCTTTCCCATCCCATTTATATACAATGCTATACACGGCTATTCTTTGCTTGACCCCGTCCTCTTTTCTCTCATCCTCACCCTCACTTCCCTTTCCACCCCTCCTTATACTATACTACACATGGCTATGCTATGTGTAGTATCAACCTGTGGCGGTAGACACAGAACACCAGCTCAGTCTCGGCAGCCTGGAGACTATATATGCTTTCGCGTCTCCAGTCCTCCTTTCGCTCCTCGGCACCCTCGCATCACTCCTCCTTCCTCTCACTTCTCTTTTCCGCCCCCTTGCTGCATACTATACATACATGGCTATGATATACATGTATTTGTCTACGTGAAACCCAGAGACGACATGAGACATGAGACCACAGCCCAAGCCCCTAAATTGCTCCGCACCTTAAAGGAAGGTGGCTTTCACCTTAGAGTCGCCTTAGGTGAATGTATAAGATGCCGTGTGACTTTTCCGAGTTGTTCACAGAGGCAGCGTAACCTAACTGAATGTTGTTGGGTACACAATGCGAACGCGCATTTCAGGTGACACTAAAAAGAAAAAGTAGTAAAGACCTTATTAGTGCAATACGTTCACTTCCCCAATGATTTCCGTGAGAAGACCTATGTTGATCTATAAAAGACGTAATAATGATAGACTTGCAATAATCTCCCCCACAATTCGCCCGGACCTATGGCTCATAAAAGAATCTTGTCGTTGATTGTTACCCATATAAAGGCAGGGAAGAAGTCAGTTCTGTTTCGAAGCTTACCCAAGACCTAACGTAGCAAAATTTGCTATCATTGTGCGCTCCAATACGACCTGAATACGAGAAATTGATATTCGTAGCTCTGACCCTGGGTTGGGTGTTCATTTTCTAGTGCAACATTCAAGAAAATGAAGTATAGCCTTCCTTTTGCTTGCTATTCGAAGATTAATTTTCGCAGAACGAATGGAAACGGAGATCCGAATAATGCTTTAGTCGTATAGCGTAATGAAACGCTTTATATCGTCTAGTTCACCATTCTTCCGTTGGCACAGCATTAACCGATGAAGCAAATCGAGAAGCAGAGCATGAAGCAATCCAGGAATTTAGAGTAGTAGTAAATTACTGTAATGCGTTCTTTACGGTTTCTCTTTCTTCCAAACTTTACCTATTCGAAATTGCTAATATGGAATTGTGATTACAGCGCAGGGAAGACGCGAGACAAAGACCAACGAAGACGAACGCTCGTCTTCGCTGGTCTCTGTCTCGTGTCTTCCCTCTCGCTGTAATCACAATTTGAAATGGAATCCAACTAGACCATACTCAGACCTTGCTAATATAAGTTCTCCATCGCAGCAAACCTAAAATGTTCTCAAACACCAGCAATTTCCTATACATGCAATGCAAGTCATCGTATGTGTATGCATAGGGGTGGAAGCATATGACATCTATCAAAAGTTGCACAGTCGGCTCTTGTTTATTTTAGGCCTCTCTCGGGCTGCTAATGGAACATCGAGTCCTCTGTTTACGCGCGTCTATCGACCGACTTTACTCGATCACCGTTTGCTCATACTGCGAAGCCCTTATGTTCCAATGCGCTGAAATAAATCCAGTTTTGCCGGATAAAATAAACCACCGAACATAACCCCAGTAGTTGGTCCATATTTTCGTGTATAAAGAGCCTGTACAATATTTCACTGTGGCCGAAACGATCACTTTTATTTTGGAGCGCGAACCATGGGCATTCGAGTGAACATGTGGCGAAAAGTACACAATATCACTGAACCGCACCACGTGTTCTCAAAACATACCGCCAGTTTAATATGGGCTTCACGTCCACAGTAACAACAATATATATTCTAGAGTTTTACGTTCCAGAACCACGATATGATTACGAGAGGCGCTTATTTCAATAGTAGTACCAGCGATGGCTATCAAGATGTTACGAGGTCCATCATAAGGTACGGTTAAGAACTACAAAAGAACCTGATATTTGTACCTACTTTTCTTCATTTTTTACTCAAACCAGGTTTCAGTTTCTTGGACTAGCGCTGTTCTTTATTATTATATTTTCCGTTTGCGCCTTGAAATACCTTTTCGGTTCCGTTGATATTGCGAGCGCACTGCCTCACATTGCTCTACACGAACGTGTAGAAAGAGGTTGACAACAATCGAGAAACTCCAGTACAGGCTGCTTGTTCTCGCGATGTGCATATTGGTATTTTTATATGGTAAACTTGGCGAAAAGCAGCGGCAATATGCGTCTTATTCCTTATATTCTCAGTGCCATCTATGGCACGGTGACGGCTTCGATTGATTTTTTCCCCGTACCATAAGTGAGTGGAACAGCTCAACCGAAGCTAACTTATGCAGCCTCGACGCTATTGATGGAATAAGCTTTTGAATATATCGTTAATAATATCTCGGGTTTAACGTCCCAAAACCACGATATGATTATGAGAGACGCCGTAGTGGAGGGCTTTTTCGACCACCTGGGGTTCTTTAACGTGCACCTAAATCTAAGTACACGGGCCTCAAACATTTTCGCGTCCATCGAAAATGCAGCCGCCGCGGCCGGGATTCGATCCCGCGACCTTTGAATATATCGTTGTTTTTGGTGAACCTTTTCAGCTTCTAATAATCTGCTAATAAATCTTTGTTCCTATAATATGGTTGCGCACTCTTAATAATAATTTTTGTTCTTTTAGGCTTCGAATTGTTCATTTCTGCACTATGCTCTGCATCTTGCTAACGAATAGTAATAATTTCAATCTTAGTTTGCATTTCCTTCTCTTTTCTTATATCTGTTCATATTGTATGCTTACGCCCCTCCTGCTGGGGCGCTTACTGGGTCGGGAGTGTGCTATAAATAAATAAATAAATAAATAAATAAATAAATAAATAAACCTTCAAAAGCCTTTTTATAGTCATGCCCCGAAATTCGAGGGTGGTAGAAAACACGTTGGAACTAATGCGAAAGGCATACGGAACCAAATCATGAAGCGTTTGCGATATTATTTGCTGATAATATCGTATACGATCAATAAGTCCAAAATAATCATAATTTCACTCTTTTGCCCCAGCTGTCAATTCACGGTGATTTGGTTGGTAACAACTTTATTGATAGTCCTGCAGAGCTTTCGTCGACCGGGCCTTAGGTCTCCCACGTGGGGACGTCGAGGCGTTGCCTCACCACCGCCTCGCCGGCCTGCTGGACAGCCAAGAATTGGTCACCGAGGCTGGGGCTGCGCAAGGCAGCGACCCACTGCAGCGGAAGGGTTCCGGATATAGTGTGCGAGAATATTCTCCTAGTGGCGCGTCCTCGAGGGAGGGACAATAGGCCGGTTGAAGCAAACGCCAGTAGACGCCACTGATGGCGTTGCTGCGCCTTTTTCTAGTCGCCGAGCCGGTTCGGGCTGGTTTGGGCCGGTTCGGACGCGCTTTGCGACTGCTTACTTCGTTCGTCTGTAGTGCGACGCTATACTTTCAACGTGGTAGCATTTGTGAAAAAAAAAAAACGGTGGAGGACTTGATTTTCTTTTCTTTTTTTCTCAGACGCTTCTATGTACGATGCTAAAAAGAAAAAGACAGTCTCGTTGTACGCCGTGAAATGGTGTAAGGAACCGCCAGAATAATTTTGTTTAGATGCGGTTCTATAACCGATAACAAAGTACAAAAATTTTATCACAATCAATGTGTGTCTGTCGAGGCCTTTATTTATTTGTACGCCTTGTGGCATAGGAACGCAGCGCAGACGTTGCTGTGCACTTTTATGTAGTTTGTAACCAGCACGCGATTTAAATGTGATAGATATAGCGCCATAGAAGAAAAACAGGTCCATACGTGCTGGGTTTGTGCAATGTATGATAAAAGTTGCGAATACATACTGCTGAGGCGATGTCCCGAACTGCAATAAATCCGCCGGTCTGCAGCCTTTACGCTAGCAGACGACGTTGTCGATACTAGTGTGTTGACGTGGTTTTCCGAAACTTTCTTTACACTATACTATAGTAAATACAGTCTTTTTGTGCTGTAATAAAAGAATCCGTTGCATAAGGAACGCCTACAAACTCGGACAACGTCAAACGCACCGCGGGAGACAACGGCCGGTCTACTAGAAAAAAGGCGCAGCGGCGGCACCTGGTGGCGTCTACACAAACGGGCACGCGCGCTCCTTCCCGGACGCGTCACTAGGAAATTGTTCTAGTACACTATAGTTCCGGAGTTAGCACCCTCCGGGCTTTTTAGATGTGAAGTATCTTAAGGCGGAGCTCAATCCGGTGGTTGTGGTGGTGGTGGTGGTGTGCGGCGTGACCACCCTTACTGCGCATGCGCATACCCTCCCCACACACCTCCTCTCCACTCCCCCTCACCATTCCCCCTGTCCTCTACCCCTCTCCCCTTTCCTCTCTCAACTCACCCTCTCCCCCTCCCTTCTCCCTTTCCGCACTCCCCTTCCCCTCTTTCTTTCCCCTCTCCCCTCCCCCTTTCCACTCCTCCTCTCAAACGCGGGCTAGACATGACGAAATTCTCTCCTGCGCAACGCCGCGATGAGCATGCGCTTCCCCTCCCCTTCTCTCTCCTCTCCTACGCTGTCCCCTCTCGCCCGCCTGTCGACCGCGTTCCCCGCTCGCCCTGTGAGAATTAACGGCCAGGCTAGATGGAAGATACGACGCGCGTAGCGTCCCTCTTCTCGTTCCACGACGCGAGGTCGTAGCATGCCCAACGAACGCCAACGGAACGCGATCGTGCAAGTGCTCCGGCTTCGCATCGGCTCATGGTCCCCTTTAGCGGGAGATGGTGTAATTTTTTTCACAGTCCCAGCGCATGTGAATTAATGTGGGGGATCTCAGTGTGGCACACCTTACATATATTTGTCTGATATGTACTCAGGTAGAGCCTGCTACACTGTGCAGTTTTGGGGTACCTGCGCGTCTGCAGTTGTCTGAGGGCCGCCGCCTGTGTCCTGCTGAGCTTGTCGCTGGGCGAAGGAAAGGTTCGGCGGGCCAGTAAGAGGGCCTTGGTGATTTCGTTGCAGCTCGTCAAGGGGTCTTTGGTGTTGCCCCATAGACGACGGTCGCCGGCGCGGTTGCCTTGGCGTGTCCCGTCTCGTTTAGGTTGCGCTTGGTCTCTGATACCTCTTCCACGTGAGCCGGAAACCACATGAGTCTGGTTTGAAATTCTACCGCCCGTTGGATTTGGCTATTGCGCAGGATTCGGGCTGCTCGTCACTAGCGTAGTGCAAATAACACCGTTTTGCGTTGTGATGCAAAGAAGAAAGAACGAAATACTTACTGCTCGTTCAACTTTCACGATCCTCGACGCGAGGCTAATCTTTGATTCGTAAACATCTTTTGCTTTGGAGCCAACTTTTCCGAGTATTTGGTCCAGTCTGTAAAGAGAAAAAAGATTGGCAATTATGCGCAAACCCTAATTTCACCCTTAACAAGGCGCAGCTGCCAACGCCACCAATTCGTTCGTAATACCTCCGGCGTGCACCCTTTCAACACCTTTGGCATTGATCACCGTCGTAAAGTTAACATTTTACACTTTCTAAACTAATTTATTCTGAGAACCAGTGAAAGCTGGAATAATCTAGCACCATCACGAACGCATACCACACGCGGTACATCTTTTAAACACGCAATAAGTACTTTGATTTAATTACCGTAGTACGGTAGCTTTGCAGTTATTTTATGCGATATTTGCGTGAAAGAAGTTTTTCGATCGATTTATTTGTATCTGTATTCTTCACACTCCATGTATATTTTGTCAAGCTGTGTATTTCTGAGCGATTAGCTGATCTCCCTTTGCACCGTGAACAACTGTTGCTTTCACAAAATTTGTTGTCCTCCGAATTGGCGTGGATGACCGTGCTGCTTGCAACCACTGCGACAACGAAGGAACTGTAGACCAGATCATTTGCCGCTGTTCTCCCTACAGCACACACAGGCTCCTGCTGGCGGCCGTGTAGGCTGCCTTGACTACAGGTCCCTGTCTCAACAGTCAGTATTAGAATTCCGATCTAAAGTGTCGTCGTAATGGAAATCTATTGAGCCGTTATTGAAATCTGTGTGTGTAACAGTGCCCTATTATACAGACAATAATACTACTCCACTTCTCGCAAGCCTTCAGAAGCCTGTCGCTTGAGAACACCAGCACCACCACCGTGGCTTCATCGTCGACAAGATTTTGGTTGCATGGGACCGCACATACAAGTTGCATAAGGCAACGAATGCGCTGCTCTAGTTTCAGCCACGGGAATGACTCACCGCCTGTGATGTCAAGCGCAAAACTGCCGTTACCTCGACGGCAACAGTGACTTTTCTCTCCTCCTCTCTCTAACTTTTATTCCCCCTCCCCTCTTCCCCAGTGCGGGGTAGCCTACCGGGCTCAGCCCTGGTTAATCTCCCTGCCTTTCTTTCATCCTTATTCTCTCTCTCTCTCTCTCTACCATTTCTCACCTTGCCTTTCTTTACTTTTCTGTTTGCACACCTGCTCTTCATTCATTCTTTCTTTCTTTCTTTCTTTCTTTCTTTCTTTCTTTCTTTCTTTCTTTCTTTCTTTCTTTCTTTCCTTCTTTCTTTATTTATTTATTTATTTATTTATTTATTTATTTATTTATTTATTTATTCCTTTCCCATTCACCTTCGCCCTAGTGAGTGGTAGCGAAGCGGATGTTTCTATTTTGGCTCACCCCCCTGCTTTTCCCTCATTTGTATCTCCCTCTCTGCTCCATCCCAATCTTGCGTATACATATGTGTATACTGAAGGAGGGTGCCACCCAGAAACTCGTACGTATGTACCACTAAGGCAAAAGAGGTAAGTTCCTAGCAAAAGTTGATAAGGACACTACGCGAATTCTTGTATTTTCACTACCCTTTATTTGCATTGCGCGATATTGTGAAAATGCTGTACGCTAATACTGATTCTCCAAGACATCCCGAACCTTTAACGTAGGCCTCGGCAATCTGCAGCCCGCGGGCAGAATGCGGCCCGCGGGGCAGCATTATGAGGCCCCCAGCGCGACGTCAGAATCCCCACCACCCTCGACTTGTCACTTCCTATATAAAGGCCGACATGGC
Source organism: Rhipicephalus sanguineus (assembly GCF_013339695.2). Classification (NCBI taxonomy): domain Eukaryota; kingdom Metazoa; phylum Arthropoda; class Arachnida; order Ixodida; family Ixodidae; genus Rhipicephalus; species Rhipicephalus sanguineus. The sequence goes on from NC_051181.1 coordinate 49,754,737, forward strand.
AGTTTGGTCTCAAATGGCCTAAGACAGAAACAAATAAAGATCGCTTCCAGTTGCCATTGTCCCCCGTCTTCGCACTTTGCGAAATAACATCTTCACTTTTTTTCTTTGCACAGGTCCACAGAAGGGGTCATAAATATTCTTTGTGGAAAAACTATAGATCAGGCACGGGCCTTTATCCAGCGAAAATGACAACTCGTGTGCGGCATGCTCACAGACGTTAATGCTTTTCAGCTGAAGCTCAGCCTTTTCCAACAGCGGGTTAGTGAGTCTAATCTTTGTCACTTCGCTTGCTGCAAAAGTTTTGTGGAAGATACGAGCAGACCGCTTCCCACAGAAAAACTGTGTCAAATATTACGGGATTTAAAGAGTGAAGGAAGGGGATTTTAAGGGCCCATTTCTTTGTCTGACACAACCTTAAAAGGGAGTTCGAAGTTCTCTAATTTTCGAATTCGAGTAGCAACCAAATCTTTCAGCATTCTTTTAAGGTGGAAATATGTACCAGTTGGAACTGGCTGATTTGCACGCAGACGATGCGCTTAAAGACACATTTGATGCGAAAGACACTGTGAAGTTTTACGCTGGCTTCACAGACAAACTTTTCGAGTTCGAAGAAACTAGCAGCAGCCATGATAACAGTGTTCGGCAGTACATATGTCTGCGAACAGACTTTCTCGAGAATGTGGTTCATCAAATTCAAATTTGCATTCCCGACTAACCGATGCTTAGCTCCACGAATTTCTGCGTCTGGTGAGCAACGTTGGTCTAGACATTTGAGTGTTGGCTAAGAATGTTCAGCGCCAAAATTCGCATTGAAAGAGTTTTTTTTTTTGCCTGTAACCTATGTTTGTAAATTGCAACCTTGTGACATAGGTGCTGAAATGAAACATGATTTATTTGCAGTTTTGTACTTAAATGTCAATTCGCTAAATTTTTTCTCTTTGCCTGCAAAGCCACCCCCCGCCCCTCTCCCGCTTTGCCGTGCGGCCCCCACCGTATCGGCTCAGCCCTCCGCCTTAAAAGGTTGCCGACCCCGGCTCTATCGGAAAGCATTCAGTAGAGGAACGAATACATATGTAGTGAGCACGAAGAAGTGAGAACTGAATTGATTTCATGAGAAGTCATCGAACGATGGATGCCGCTTGACTCAGCATTTCGACAAGGAGATTTGTGTTTATCAAAGCAGCAATCGGCTTCCTCACACATCATATTTATGTATGCTCAGCTCACTCTCATTCACCATAAATGAGGGACGAAAAAAAGCTTAGGCGATGGAGGAGACTTAACCTTATTATTTTTACTCCCCTCCTATTGAATTAGGCCTTTAGCTCTCAATACGAAGACAGATTAGAGGCATGGGATTTGTTGAAGGTACGAGAGAACCTTAACTTGCGGTATAAACTTAAAATTCTTTAACATGTCTTCTTAGAAGGTAACTTGCTTCTTCGCGGTCGTTGACAAAGTTCCAGCTGCTTGACAAAGAAAGTTGCACTGTCCGACAGCTGGCTTAATAAACTTATTCTTTCAATTGGCTGAAAGGGCTAGATTTAGCAGCCACATAAATCAAATTAATTCAAACTGGAGCACTCGACCATCAATGTTCTCATCTTTCCGGCTTTTTGTATAGGCACGTGCATTACTCATCATGCGTTTCTCTTTTTCCTGTTGTTTTTATTATTTTCCTTCCACTTTTTATGGACAGTGAGCAAATAGGTTAAATTTGCGGTTAAATTCCCTAAATAGGTTAAATTTGGTTAAATCCATTCTTAATTGATTACTATTGTGTTTTTCTTGCGGCTCCAGCAACTGACCTTTCTTTCATTACAGTATCTTTGTGGGAACAATGCAAAGAGTCTACGGTAAGGGAATTTTCGAATACTAGTAACCCTAATCTTGCAGTGCATTGTGTTATTGTTATTATAATTTTTGTCTGTGCGCTCATTACGTTATCGTTCAGCCGCACCACGTGTATGAGGTTCTTCGCACCACAAAATCCCTTAGCATATTTTTAGGCTTTTTTGAAACATGTGTTTGCGATAGTACATGACAGTGCGATTAAGTAGGCTTCTTTTTTGTGGTTTCACGCAGCCGTTACCTTCTTTTTAATTGTGATTGGCTTGCCTAAATGCGTCATTATCCTTCATTCGTTTTCAATGTTTTACTGGGACACCCGTTGCACTTTGGACTGTACCACCAAGCGCACCCCTGAATGAATGTCTTTTCTGAGGCTTCAAAAAATACAACAAAGAAAATGAAAATAAGAACGTAGCATTTCAAAACGAAAGTGTTTTATGCCGGGGTGCACAAAGGCTCCACTGACGTAGACCCGTCATGTATACGACGTTGTAAAATGTACACTAACAGATGACAAAGAAAAAACTAAAGTCGCCGGGAGTCGAACCAACGACTCCTCGTTCCGCAGCGCAAAGCGCAAACCGACTCGGCCCCAGAAGGCATGTTCTTAAGCATATATCGGCGAGCTATTTACATACACCATTTACCGATGGTGGTGCGCAGAGATCGGTACCACTTCAGCGTGTTTTTTTTATAACTAGGGAGATGACGCGAAGGGTTCGAAGGGCGCGCTTTAAAAGTCGTCGCCCGGCGCGTTGCGACGCGCGTGCCTCCACAGGGCGTGGTCGCTCGTACGCGCGCACTTACCTCGTGATGGGGGGTGATTAGTACGTGTTCTGCTCTCACCGCAAGTTTGCGTTGACATTACAGAGAGCACGCGGATCATTGCACTCACTGCAGCGGCCGCTTTTGCGAAAGGAGCTCGCTTCTCACACACAAATAAGTTACAACTGTGACAGTTAGTTCGCGCTCATCCTGTGTAACACTTGTGCCTTTGTTTCATGCGTCCTCATTTGTGTTTGAGTAGCGCGCTTTAACTGCCGAGCAGTGACATTTGTTAGTTCGCGCTCATCCTGTGTGTGTTCTTGCCGTACGTCCTTTCTGCGCGAGCAGCGCGCTGAGAATTTCGAGCTGCTTGCAGTTCTTCGCGTGACATTGCAATTTGCTGCTATATGATCCATTATTTCGCCCTTGTGCCGAAACAATGCACAACCAACCCTCAACTACGCCTGTGAAGACACGTTTCGCTTTCGTGTTATGCCGATTCCAATGACGGAAGGATCGGCCATGTTTTTGTTTCCCGTAGTTTTCCACCAACCCCTTTTCTCGGTAACCCACATCATGGTCGCGGTAATAAGGCCCTACCTGGAAGGCTTTGCGTGTTCGCACTATATGCCTATCTCCTCTCGGGCATCAAGCTAAGTAAAGCTCAGCTCCGAATCTCTTCAATATACTACGCAAACAAATAGTAACATTTGTTATGGCGATAGCGACGATATGGACACTCTCGTCTGGTATTTGCCGTCGCCGTCGTCCGGCGCCGTAACCGTCATATCCGTATGTGTAGATGCAAATATATAATCCACAAAGAAAAACAATTCAAAGGTAATAATTTCAGAAGCGCGGAATCGAACGGGCGACCTTTCCCTCTGCAGTGCGCGTCGTTAGACGGCTAGGCCACGAGCCGTACGTCTTTTAGCATACTAACGGTGAGCTATTCATATACACCATTTACTTAAGCGTGATTTCTTGGTCACCAGCGAGATGGCGCGATGGGCGCGTTTTATCATGGTCGTCGCCCCGCTCGTTGCGATGCACGCGCGCCTCATGTCTCGCGAGGTAAACTTTAAGCCGTGTCCGGCGCGTTATGGCGGTTCCCACCCAGACACTACGCGCGCAGGCGCACGCGAGCGCGCGCTTCCTCATACGTGCAAGACATCGTTTCGTACAAAATTGCTGATAGTTCATCAGAATACTTACAAAACCTCCTTCTGTTACCTTTTTTATTGTTACATGCATGCAAAACTAAATAAGAACTAAAATTTTTCACATGACGTGTAGCATCATCTGTCGGTCAAGCCGGTGCTGGTAACAGCCATGCCACAGTTGCCTGTTTGCAGGGCTCCAAGCGCTCCAAGCTGTTCCGAACGCGCGCTTTCCAAGGTCGACATCAGATGGCCGCGAACACTCGCGTCCCGAGCGCGTTTTGCCGCGCTTGCTTCGTCTGCTCATGCGCGGCCTCCGCAGCGCGTACAGCGCGCGCTCGGCCAGCGTACGTGTGGTTCTGGCTTTACCCTACAGGGCGTGGTCGACTGCGCACGCGCTTATCACGTGGGGGGGGGTGGTTTGCGTGTCTTATGCTTTCACCGCGATGTCCGCGCTATAGTTACAGAGCGTACGATGGTCACTTCGCTCGCTGCAGCGGCCGCGTTTCTGAAGGGATCGCGCTCTTCAAACAGTAATGAGTAACAACTGTGACAGTTGTTAGCTCGCACTTGTCCTATGTATTTCTGTGCGTTCGTTTTGTGCGTCCTTCTTTATGTTTGAACCGTGCGCTTTAACCCTTTGAGGCGCTATGAACATAATTATGTACGCTACTTGTTTCTGCTAGTTGTATCGACTAGTGGCTAAGAAAATGCAAGATGCATTGAGCTTTGGATGAATTGAACCTACTGCATAACAAATCTGTCTCCATTTAGCTGAAATTTGCAGTGTAGTGTTGCATGCAATCACTTTGCTGAAAACACTGCCATGCTCAACGATTCGTTCGACGTGCCGCTTTCTGCGAGCCACGTCAAAAATATAGTCCTTCTTCGCTCAAAATGGACGTAACCAAAAAGGAATTCGCACCATGTTTCTGCCCTGAGATTCGATTATGTTTATGCAAAAACAGACCATGAATGACTTCAGAATAAGTAAATATTTATTTACAATTTATTTAGGATTATTTACTACGACACACACGAATTAACATATTATGACATTATTTTTTGCGATAGAATATCAAGCGCCTTCAAATAACGTTCTATCAATTTGACGCACTTACAGACAGTTCTTGCTAGGTGGTGTTGGAAAGAGTGAAGTGTCGAGCTGCGACACTTGATAGTTCGCGCTTGTCCTCTTTGTTTTCTTTTCATGCGTCTTTTGCACTTGAGCGAAGTGCTCGAAATTGTGATCTGCATTCCGTTCTTCGCGTTCCATTCCAATTTGTTGAGATCGCATTCATTGCTTTGCAACTATGAATTCTTTTTCGTATACACGTGTAGGAAGGGGGGGTATGTTCAACCTGGTTGTGCCGCAGAGTGGTTGAGTATATATATATATATATATATATATATATATATATATATATATATATATATATATATATATATATATATATATATATATATATATATATATATATATATTGCTAAAACACTATAAGGCAATCAATTAGCACAGAACGAGTAGCTTGTGTATGGAATGCCCTGATTTTATCTCAGGGACACAGAGCTGCATGAAAAAGCCAGCCGGTGTTCGCTTGTGCGCATCTGGAGGCTGTACATGAAAAGCTGCGACAGTGTCCCGCCTACCTGAATTGGATATTCTTGGTTCGTCCAAGGAGATCAACATGACCTGCTGAGTATTGTTCGATGACGTCTTTCACATCATAAGGCTTCAGGGCCTCCTTAAATTTCCTCCGCGCTACAAAATATTTAATCTGAAAAAGAAAACATCAAAAGGTGACGCACTGCAGTGTATGTTCTTACATTGCTCAGAAATATGCAGTGCCATTTATGGCTAGATGGCAGCTACTGAAAATGAGTGTTACGATTTCACCACACTAAGCACAGCATGAGTTAAGATGTGTTGCTTCATGTTCGCAAATTGTTTACTGTGTTACTAAGCATGTCCAGCATTCACAAGGTTCACTTTCGATACTCGTGTCAGTAATGCAGGAATGCATATCTTAATCCCTACTGATGTTTACGCTAGCTCCAGATATTTGAGCAATCTCTAAAGTATTTTCGCCTTAATTATATTTGTGTCATTTGTAAATGTAGATGCGCAAGTATGAATTATTGTTTCTGTACATTAATTAACTTGCGTTACAATTACTACATTATTTCAATACTGGAATGAAAATACGCCAATTGGTTGTTTGTTCTGTTACAGCACAATCAAATTTTATCAAAATCCGCCTTAAAGAACGCGAGATGCGGCTGACTTCCGTCATGAAGCTTGTACTGCGCTGCACATATTGGAACCAGAAACTTAAACAATTGCTTCCACTAGACCTACCATCTTGGCCAGAGCGTCTGAGCTTTAACAAACCAGGAATCAAACTTCCGGGAAAGTCGATTGTAATCAGAGGTTCTGTGCTGTTATTAATGCTACTGAAAGTGTTATTCTCGAGAGAATATAAATCGTAATGGAATCTATACAAATACCTAGCTTAAGAAAATGAATATGCCCACAGTTTGCTTGAAAACTACGTAACGCTCACCTAATGCATAATGTACAAATGCTTGTATATTCTGGTTGCTGTAAGATGCGAGCCAGCGACAGCGAATTCAGCAACCCAGTACGATCTGAATTCGGCTACCACGGCAGCGGACACAGGGTCAAAGTTGCTTTCGTGGTTTTCTGCAAGCTGCCTTACAGGTGCGTGCATATACTGCCTCATCTGTAAAACACTCTCAGGAAATCTTTCCTTGACTCGCATCGAAGTTAAAAAACGAATGTTTCTTATGTGTTCGTTAACGGCATGAATTAAAATACTTTCGCACAGCAAACTAGTTCTGAAGGACAACGAAACATGTCGACTTACCTTTCTGAGCGACCTAATAGCATTTTTATGCTGTTTCGTGAGCACTGTAAGCCTTGGTTCTTCGGGCTCTTCGTCTGCAATATGAAGTAAAATGTTACACAACAAACATTTTGATGGGTCGCTCACTTACCCTCATTTCTCAAACATACAGCTTCAACAAATTCCTTCATAAACACCTCAGTTGTGATGCCTACGTGCAGATTTATTTGCTACGTCAAAAGCATATGGCTAAAACGCTGCAATGCATAACACGGCTGTTTGTACAATTTTTTTCGGCCATTTAAACTGCACATAGCATAACATACTGTGTAACTGAGGCTTGGTTGTATGCGTATCGTATCTAGACGACCACAAGCTCCAAGCTAACACCACGGAGAATATTCAGGTACTGCTAACTTCCACGCACTGAAACATCTTGGCGACATCTCAGTTCATTAAGTTAAAACTTTTTTTTTTGTTAAGGACGTACACGTGCTAAACTCTTAATGTATCGAGACAGGAGCACGACATTCCAGACCGTCAATTTAGGTTGCTCCTGAATAACTTTTAAAGCCTAATTTGAAAAACTAAGAAGCATTACTCGAATAACGTTCACTAAATGTAGGTTTTTAAACTAGAATCGTTGCGAAAAAGTTGCAGCGCTTAAATATTGACTATCATAACATGTGCACTATATTTCTACCTAAAAAAAGTGTTTTCACTTGTTAAGGCACACAAACAGCAATGCTGATGCAGTTGCGCGCTTTTATTTGACACTGATCGGAGATGACGCTTAGAAACTGGTTGTGTGCGCTTAGTAGAACATTCAACCGGCACAGAAGTTAAATGCCTCTGGAAAAACAATTTTTTGTACTATGCTACTTGGCCAGCGTGCTTTTTATTGTGATTTCTTTGTACTATGATATAATTCTACTGCATCATACTACTGTAATATTAAGCAGGTGCAAGTGCATCGTAGGCAGGATTGAGGATTGTAGTAAAAAAATGCCAAAATAATGTGGGCTGTTTTGTGCTTCAATAAACATGCTGAGTGTGATGAGAGGAAAACGTGAACATGCTTCTCATCAAGCTAAATGGGAATTTTACGGCGATGCCTTCAGCTGGAGTCGGCAATTGCTCTTAACGTCTACCATGCACGGCCACCTGATTTCATTGATAGAAGGCTGGGGGGTGGGGGGAGGGAGGTGATGATTCGCCCTTAGCAATATCGACCGCCGCAAAGCCCGACAAAATCGTTGCGCATGAAAAGGCGTCGCTAAAAAATCACACTGTTCCGCAGCGCACAATAGCGATGCAACTAACGGTGGCAGCCGCAAAGAAGCATAAGCAATTGATTCGCTCTGCTGCGTATCTGTTGAGAAAAAGTGAACAGCTTGATGGTCCCTATTATGTAAGTTTGCTGGCTCGTTTTATCTTACCATTTCTTGTAAACGTTACATAGACCATCGGATCAGAGGTGACGCAGACGGGCACTCCCCGTGGTTACCATGGTGCAGCCGCTGAAGTTTTCCCCCGCCATCTCCCCCCACCCAAGAACAGGTTCATTGGTTGAAGAGAAAAGCTTCATGAACAAGTTATTTTTGTAAGATACTTCTTTATTGCGATAGCAATTATACGGACAATCTCGGCAGATTTTTGCCGTCGCCATTGCCGTCATTTCCCGGATACTTATATGTATTTATATATATAAAAAGGCGCAAAAAATAAAGGAGAACAAAAAATTCTGACGTACCCGACCGGGGATTCGAACCAGCGACCCCTCGCTCCCCCTCGCGTTGGGTTAGACAGCTCAACCACACGCTATGTATGCGCCGACGAAATAACGGCAAGCTATTTATGTTCGCCATTTACCGGAGGTGATACCCAGATCTAGGAGGTGCTTCAGCGTGTTTTCTATAACGCAACTCTCCTACATTTTCTTTCACTTTGTAAATTTCCCTTGACAGGCGCACGACAAAGTGGCCCATTTCTGTACCCACTCGTGATGTGGAACGAAAAAACAAAGAAACACCGGGCACACCTTGTGTCACACGCCCCCGTGTGGCAGGAGACGCAGAGGGGTCACTGCACGCGCCGCAGTTTAAATGAAAAAGAAATATCTAAGAGCGTCCGACCCTCCATTGTCGACACGCAGTCTTGGACAATCCCCCAGAGTGGGTTTGTGCCATAAGTTTGAGGAAACAAACAAACAAGCAGAGAAACAACTATTGTCGACACTTGCAGAGCGTTGCTCAAGCAGAGAGACATAACAACTGTGGCAGTGGTTAGCTCACGCTTGTCCTGTGTATACCAGTGCGTTCATTGCGGGCGCCCTTCTTTGTACTTCAGCGGCGCGCTGCAAGTATCGAGCGGCTTGACGTTCTTCATGTGACATTCCAATGTCTTGCTATCGCATTCATTGCTTAGCCCTTGCGGCAAAACTGCGATTTTCCTGCCAACCGCCTTTCAAGTGCAGCGCTTCTATGCATGGTAATCGTGAATATTGGACAGCATTAAAATGTGAGAACCTATAAAATCAATGTAAATTCTTGTGAACTTTGCGCTGGGAAAAATGACTACGTAGATGAAAATTGCGTACTATGACTAAGAAGTATATGTGACTCCTTATTCTTCGTTTGGGGGTAAAGAAAAAAATCACAGTAAGGCAAATTGTTATGTAAAATTACCGTTCATATCAATCGTAATGACGAAAAAAGAAAACCTGGATACCTTGACTTGCATTGAAGACGTCTTGCATTGACTTGCATTGAAGACACCATTCGCTTGTCTGACTTCTGTTCTTGTACAGCATATTCTCATTTCACCAGAAAAGCTAAATACGAGCTAATATCAAGGCTTAATAATTTTACGTTATCAAAAAAAAAAAAAAAGCTAAACCAACGGGCGCCGGCCAAGAATAAAATAGTTCGTTCAATAAATAACGTTTAGGTGCCCACAACAAAACATTGTTCCCAATCAGAGTCTTATGCAACTGTGAACAAAACCCTCACATTGAGGCCGTGAGGGCAGTTGTTAAAAAAATAATTTGGCCTCTGTTGGTGACCGTATTTCTTTATTATTACCTACAATCCTTCCTCACGAGACAAGATGTTGACAAAATCTTCACTTCATGATTCTGACTTCATAGCGAAAATATGCCAAGCAAATACTTATACTTCGCGCGATCGTGAAATATTCTCCGGGTGACTTGTTAAAAGAACACAAGTTTACACAAACTAGTGAACGAATTATCTATTTGCTTTTCTTCTAAAGCGGTACACGGTCGTACATCATAAAAAATGCTCTTCACAATAGACGACGTGATTTCGCCAAATACCTTCATTACTTTTTGCGGACTAGGACGAGTGCTCTTTAGTTACTATTCAAATATTTTATTGTTAACCGTAAGTATTCAGACAACCCACATTGACACAGTTCCACGTGCATTTGCCATACTTTATATACGGGATGACGGTACTAGCTAAACTGCTCGCGTAGAAATGCTCAGGGACTGAAAGCTACTTGCTACAAAACGTGCAGAAACGATGCAGGAACACGGTGAATCGTTTCAACATTTCTCCTTTTGCGCCGAACGGAGCTTGCGAATGGCAACATACGCACGGTGTGTTTGCTGCAATGCTCGCAGTTAAATAGTATGCGCCTGCAGTATCTGTCATTATGATTGATGAACGAGCGCGAAGAATCCAATATTAATAATCGTTGGGGTTTTGCGTCCCAAAACCTCGATATCATTATGACGGACGCCGTAGTGGAGGGCTCAGGAAATTTTGTCCATCAAGTTTTTTTCTTTCACCTGCACCTAAATCTAAGTATCTGGTCTAAAGCATTTCGCCTCCATCGAAAATGCGGCCGCCGTGGCATGAATTTCATCCCGCGACGTTTCGGTCAACACTCCAGCACCACAGCCACTAGACCACCGTGGCGGGTCACGGACAACACAGTACATGCAGCATATCCTAATTAGTATGAGAGGCAATTGTTTCAACATTTCCTGCCGTTCGAGAGAAGTAACTCGTAAGCACACATGTCACTTTCACTTCGATTAAAGATCCTGCGCCCCAGCGCTGTACTCATAAGCACATATTCGTTTTTGCAAGAAATTGAGCAGCAGCCTGTAGCAATCGCCTGCGCGCACGCTGGTTGACTGTGTTGAACAGCTGTGCCCTTGAAGGTCAACTCTGGGCTGCCCAGCGACTTAGGAAGCCGCCAGGACTCAACAGCTCCGGGCCGCCAACTAGGTGGGACATTTTGCCCGTCCCATAAACGCGCAGGACCTTTCATTGAAGTTCTTTCTATGTGTGTAACATTTCCTTTACTAACGGGCACATTGATTTCTTGCACTTTTTGTTGTTGCTTTCCTGTGCCTGCAAAAATTATAACTACAAGAAAGAAAGCCAGACTGCGGTCAAAAAGGGAGCGGGTTTGGGGATCTTGCTCGGGAACTGTAAAGGTATTTCAGAACTTTGTTGAACATTGGTTCTCGCAAAGGCTGCATCAATCATCCATCTTAGTGTACCGTTTTAGCCTTTGCTCTCCGGGTCGACTGGGTAGCCATGCGAATGCATAGACGGAATACTGAAACGCATTAGCAAGCGATGCCTAATTGGCCAGAATAATATTTGCTGCGCCAAATGAGAAGTACCAGAGGACACCGCTGTGGATGAGTCAATATTTAATTTTCACCAGAGAATTATTTATTGCGAGATATATCTGTCTATTTTTTTCAGCTTGCCTTTCAGTCAGATTTATGCGCGTATTTTGTGCTTGCATACAAGTAATAGGCTTAATTACTATTTTCAGCAGGTATACAAAGGAGGTATTAAAGTTGTGCATCTTCAGTTATTTGCCGTCAAGTCGGCCAAGCCTGTTTGATAAAGCTAATGCAGCAGATGTCTAACTCAGGAAATATGCTTAGTTTGTCGAAATGAGCGAATGCCATTAGCAGTGAAACCGACGCTTGCCGGGTGGCCTCCAGGCCTTCACTCCGAGAAAGGCAACTATGCGTTTTAAGTTGCCCTGCATTCAGACTGCTTTTGAAAGCAGTAGTTGAGAGTTTGAAAATTACCCAGTTTTTAAAAGAAAGAGATAAATAAAGAAACATTGCTTTAGTGCAATACACTGGAGAAGGAAAGTCCGCTTCTGCAACAGGCGACAGACAAGTTGCGCTGTCAGTGCAATCTTAGCCAGCCAGGAAAAATATGAAAGCTGCGTTTCAAGATATCGAATAATCTTCTCGTGATACTATGCACGTCATGACTCGTTACCTGATTCATACATTAAAACAACAATACACCATGTAATTGTCATAAATGACCGTAAATGACCGAGAAGTTCCTAGAATCCTTTCGTTTTTTGTAGAAGTGGCCAAAAATGCCACAATGCAACGCTATCGCCATTGCCATACAGGGGGATATATATACCGGTGCTAAAAATAAAGATAAATTGTCAGCAAACATCTACAATATGCAACCACGGCCCTATTTACAGTAAAGCTGCTCCTTTGGGGTTTCAAGAATCACAGCAATTAAGCTGCTTACATTAAAACGTTGCGCGCGTATGACACGAAGATTTAAACCATATGCACATGTGATTTTTTTTTCAAAGCCAGCAATTTATCTGCCTACATCTTACTTCGAAAGAACATTGTCTATATTCGTGTGCCCTGTTCCCATTTGGCGTAAGTGATTGTACACCTAAACCGGGAAAACGTTAAAGTAGGGTTGAAGACGAATATGCATGAGACAAATATGATGCTAGGTGGTGCTCCGAAAGAGACAGTGCTCGCAATAGTCAACCGTACACTAGAATTTGCAGAGGAGCATTTATATCTAGGTCATATAGTAACAGGCGAGCATGCTCATGCAAAATATTCACCGAAGGATAAGAATGGGTTGATTCGCAAACGGTAGCTTTTCCCCTTTGATGACCGGCAACCTGTCACTGTCCCTAATGCGGAAATTGCGAAACCACTGCACTTTGCAAGTTCTAACACATGGGGCAGGAACTTAGAGTAAAACAAAGAAACTGGAGAAGATCCGACAAACAACACAACTTGCAATGGAAAGGGAAAATATGGCAGCTCCCATAGTTATTCCAAAACAGCGCACAAACGGGACATGAAAGATACCACACTACACAGGCGCTGACTCCCAACTCGCTGAATTCCAAGGCGCTGACTTCCATAAAAGAAGCGTCTCGCTTTTTTATGCTTTTGCGGCTCGTTATGATTAAATATGCCTCACTGTTTTGTGATGGGTGGACCTTTAAACTCCTCACTCGTTGTGCAATTCATATGTATTGACGCCTGTTGCGATTTTACGCTTCTACCGCGCGGCATGACTTGCGTTAAGGATGCTCCTCGCATTAGATGACATTCGTATAGGGTATTATTTTTTCTTCAAAAGCAGTCCCAAGCAATGGCATCGCTCTCTAGAAAGGACGCCTGCTTGCGGCGTGGAAGGTCTAGGTTCGATTACCACTTGAACATAATATATTTTGCTATTTATTTATTTGCATCTGTGTGGAAGTTTCGCTCACGGAGAACACAATTTTCGCCCACAACCAATGACGCCGACGCCGACGCCGACACCGGCATTTTTGGAAAACGAGCATTTTAGTGCTACGGCGATAAAGATAGGAGTAACGTTAAGCGATATGAAGACAGCAGAGTGTATCAGAAAGGGTAGCTCATATTCTTGTTGATAACGAGAAGGAAGCGGACCTGGACAGCCCGCTTCCTTCTCGTTAGAGCACGTAACCGATGGTCACTTGGAGCGACGGACTAGATCACAAGAGGTGGGAAGCGCGGTTATGGCAGCCCTTATCGTTCGGTCGACGATATCCAGCTGGTCCATCTAGCCGAAACCGGAGAGGTATCTCCCTCTTGCTCGGTCCTGTCCGCGTCGTGTAGACAATGGCCAGGAATACGTGCCCTAACAGAGGCACTCACCAGTTGTCGCATCTACATGCTTGTAACGCCGCTAAGGACGCCATGGTTACAACGGCGCCAAAGAGCACACTTTTCATTCAGAGAGCACGCTTCATTAGTCAAACGCCGGCGACAACTCAACGGCACAGCGAAAGCGCCACAGAACGCATCGAGAAGGCTAGGCTGCACGTATCCGTAAGCACGGCCGTTTCCTTTTAAGAAACTTCTTTGAATAACAGTTATCGGCTATAGAAAACAGGTCGATGATGTTCATGCTTTCACTATGGCCATGTAGAGCCACCGTTATGTTCCGCAATCAAAGCGCGACGAATTACCTTTCATTGTGCATGACCTACTACTGCAAAGACCGCTGCCATGCCTAGGCACTCGCGTTACGGTCTCTGATTGGACGCATCTCTGCACATAATATAGCTGCCTTGAACTAGAAAGCTAAAAGCACCGTCTGCATGGTATATTTGTTGAGGATGTGGTAACCAATCCACGATAGAGGTGGAGTCGAACTAAATATCGCTCCCTTTACCTCATCAATGATAGCAGCAAAGCACGCCCGCTGTACGATAGGGAATTCCTCCTGCAGGTGACACGTCATATATCTTCATCCCAGCCTTCCACACAGCTTCCACGTCCTAATCGATTCAGGCGAGCCAAACTAAGTCCACTTTGATTACTGCGCTCGAAATGTGGTTTTCTCTCTCGCCTCATCCGTTTGAAGATGCTGTCGTTTATCTATGCCATCGACTCAAAATTAGACGCTGGAGAATGCTGGCGGTAAACCCCATGTTCGAGCAGTCAGAGGGCTTTGTCTAGTACTAAGCCGCGTAACCAGCTGACGCTGGTTTTGAGGGCCGTCCGAGAGGATACCGCCATAGGACTCCGGTACTGAGGGCGCGTCCCACTCACAGGACCAAGCAGAAGAATAAGATGAAGCTTTCGTAACTAGTACTTTTTATTTAATGTTTTGTCGCCTCCGCCCACGCGTTCTGCCTCTTTTTTTCCGCGTTTTGCTTCCGCGCTGAAACTTTATTGCGATGCATGAACAAGGCTGAACGTCTCCCACCCCTTGCCCCCCTCTTCTTCAGGGTCATCTAGTGCTTTCCAGAGCAGCGCGCGGCCGTGTTACGGGTGCTGCTGAAAATGGCAATGCACGTGTGCATTCCCACTTTAGGCGAAGCTTTTATAGCTCGCTTATTTCAGTGGTGGGATCGTGCACGAGTGACCCGGCGCTGGCGAGCGTTCAGAAATGCGGCCCTCGAAGATGCACCGGTCACACAAGCATTTGTATGCGCCGTTTTGTAATAATAGATGTTTTCTAGATCGTAAAATTGTCGCCGATCACCTGTTTTTGATATGGTGCGCTCTGGTCTTTTATCGAAGTGACGGGTCCTATCACGTGGCCAGATTTATTCAAGTGACTTTTAACAGCGCACCTGTTTAAGCTCAAAGGTTCGCCTTCAAACCGTTCAGAGAAACTCGCCTAGCTGGGACGCGTTGCCTAGCAACCACCTGACACGTCTGCCCCTAGCAACGCGTTGGAGGAACGAAAGGAGGAGGATAGGAGAAGAGAAGTGCAAAGGAGGAGGAGAAGAAATACATAAACAAAATAAAGTTTCTTGGCGATGCGGGATTTGAATCCGGCGAGCGTCGTCTCCACTCGGTTGGGCAGGCGCGCTAGCAGAGCATTTATGAGAACCATTTGACTGCGTTGCTATGGGCGAGAGAACGAGATAGGTATAGGAAGAAAGAGAAAGAAAGACAAACATTTGAGAAAAACAAATACTGAGAAAGAGATATAAAGCAAGGGAATGAAACAGACAGAGAGAAAGGGGCGCAGACAGAGAAAGAAAGAAAGCATAGCCATGTATAGTGTAGTATAGTATAGTATAGTATAGTATAGTATAGTATAGTATAGTATAGTATAGTATAGTATAGTATAGTATAGTATAGTATAGTATAGTATAGCAAGAATATGGCAAATGAAAGTGAGGGTGAGAAGAAGTGACGTGGGGGTGAGATGGAAGGAAAGGAGGAGGGGAGAGCATGAAGCATAGCATAGCATTATATGGTACAGTATAGTAAGGGTTGGAAAGGGAAGTGAAGATGAGAAGGAGGGAAAGGAGGAGGGAAACTCCATCAGCTCCACTGTTTCCTCACTCGTCGCACGACTAGCGCGTAGCTGCACCAATGTTTTATTGAAGTTACTAGTCATTTCACGGTGTGGCATAATAAAGGCTCACGTGCAGTGAAATATTAAACTTAGCGGGCAATATACAGGCAAAATCAAAATTGCTAAACCATCTCTTCTTTTTTTCTTTTCCGGCATGTGATACGTAAGAATGACATGTTTTCAGTAACCCTGCACGAACATACAACTTAAGTAATTTCCTAACTTCCTACAATGGGCACCCAATTATCAATCACGATTACGAAATACATGGCTGATCCCTCCGTCATTGGAATCTGTAAAACACGAAAGTGAAACGTGTCTTCACAGAAGTTGTGCTTATTATGTAGTGATATATGAGAGCTTGTATAATGTCTCTTCGTGTTTGGCAGCTATAGCACCATTTGACGTGGATGAACCCATGTTGACACCTAGTGGCATGTCTTCATCGCGACGACTAACGCCCATGATCATGATTAAACCGTTGTAGTAGCTGAAGTTGTGAACATATATTTAGACGCAGCGAATCATGAATCCCGCGTAAAGACGACATCAACAAGCTCACAATCAACTGAACTAATACGGCGATCTGGGCGAGTTGGTGTACTAACATCTTCGGGAAAATGTGCAGCGCGGCAGGGACGAAGGACAAGAAACGCACAACGCTTAAGTTCGTTTCTTGTTCCTTTGGAGTAGTTTATGCGATTCCGCTCTCTTGTGGCAAGGTGTATTACGGGCAAACTGGTCGATGTTTGAATATCCGCCTCAGAGAACACTTCAGTGCTGTAAAAAATTCTACGACTTCTAATTTGACCGCCCACTGCAGCAGATGCAAATGTTAACCCTTGTTTCAAGAAACAGCCGTGATGTACAAAAGTAAAGATCAAACAAGCCGTGAGATAATCGAGGCTTATCATATGCACGTGGATGCCGCTCGCTGTATCAGCCAAACCTCTATCACACTGCACAAAAAAGAAATAGAATTTTTGAATGGCATGTTCCCGCGCTTCTCTTGTTTATCTGGCAATCACCATGTGGTTTAAATATTTTTGTTTTATGTTTGTGCACGAAATAAATTTCAATTGAGAGTCAGCGCTCCTCTTGTGCGTTTCTTGTCCTTCGTCCGTGCCACGCTGCACATTTTCCCGAAGATGTCACAATCAACACTGGTACTCGATATGCACTTCTTCAAAACCTCGTCAATTAAGGAGAGAAAAGGCACGGTGTGCGCTTTCTAGCAATGGGTAACCGACGCCTGTGCTCATGCAGAGGCGTCGGTTACCCGTTGTGTTGTTAGTCGGCGAGGTTTCTTAGTCGGCATTTGTAGTGTCCTGACTTCTTTCTTGTGTGCTTGTTTGCATGCCCTGTCTTTTTAGAATGTACACTACCGCACTGCGCTTCAGCATCACGGGAGGCAGAGGTTCGTAGCTTGAGCCGCAAACGCGTGCGCCCCGCTGGCGTCTGTCTCGCTCCACGAAGGCACGACATTGGAAGTAAAACAACACTTTCGAACTCAACATGACACAACATTGTTCACGGGGATATTGCGCAGCGAATCCGCATTACGGCATAATTCGCGTCAACATTGGTGCAGTCGTCTACAGGATACATTCAGGAGTAGTCTTTACACGATTAACATTTCGGGAAGCTGTTACCATCACGGCTCAATAAGCGAGAGATGCCATCTTCATGAATGAGTGTACAGTAATCGTATACCCTGGCCCATACTTGTGTTCACTACAAGTTCCTTACGAATACGTGAACTGTTTTGGTCTTGAGCGAATGTTGCAACTAATGTTCTTTATTGTAAATGGGACTCTGAGGCACATTTTGGCCACTGAAGAAGAATTTTGAATGACTTGTCAATCTCGTGATGATGGCAGCATTTCAATAGCTCGAAGATGTGTCACCTACTTCAGAAAAGCTATTGCACCTACGCCCTACACCCTCTTCGCCCGCAGAGGCAGCGAGCCTCAATATGCTCCCAAATTGTTGTCACTTACGCAATCTCAGTCACTTCTCACTTTTACACTGTGTGTAAACAATCAAAGTGTTAAGTAAATCGTAAAAAAATACTAACACATGTCATATGAGCTTCGACCACTTCCGCTTATTTTAAGGCTTCTATCTCATGACTCACGTTCTCTACAAACATGTGGCTTAGGCGAACGTCCTAATTCGCAAGTTACCAGCAGCGAGCGCTAATAACGATGTCACATTCTCTTGCTAGTGCACTTTTTCATTTTTGTCTTCCGCGGTACGTACAATACAGCCCGGAGAAATGTGTTTTATGAATGAAGAATAGATCGTGATGCTAATAATATCTTTTGTGTCCACCAATCTTACGTGGCGAGGGCAAATAGCAGAATAAGCAGCTTCACTAGTTCCATGGTTCCCGGCAAAATGTGTCTCACAAAAGCGCCCAAAGAAAACAAAGTGACCGCAAAATTGTCCAGACTGTGCAATTCTCCTGCCTCAGAAATGATTTATAGCTGCAACTGCAGAATATATCGGTGAACGATTGTATTTGTTGAAGCGTAACTCACAGGGTCCGTTAAGCATTCCTCTAAGACGACTCGAAGGAGAAAGCCATCCGGTGTGATACAATATCATGATCTTCTTCCCCTTCGATAATGATGATGATGCTGCACCGCACCAGATGGATTTGATGATGATTCCTATCATCACCTTCTCAATGATGGTGATGATAATTTATGTCCCATTCACATCGACGACGACGACCACTACTCAAAGTTGTGGTGCTTGTGATGTTGCCACAGACGGGGTTAGGCTGGCCTCAATAGCCGACAATTGCTCCACCTGACCATGTCATGAATCGTAGGGGTGTGTCACCAAGTGTTAACCAGGCCCGTGACTCGCAGGAAGGCAATGAAAATTGGTTGCACGCTTCTCCTAGTTGCTGCAGGCCCTTCAGTAAAAACATCTTCGAAAGACTGGTGCCTATATGATATCTGGGGTTTAACGCCCCAAAACCACGATATGGTTATGAGAGACGCCGTAGTGGAGAGCTCCGGAAATTTCGACCACCTGGGGTTCTTTAACGTGCACCTAAATCTAAGCACACGGGCCTCAAACATTTTCGCCTCCATCGAAAATGCAGCCGCCGCGGCCGGGATTCGATCCCGCGACCTTCGGGTCAGCAGTCGAGTGCCATAACCACTAGACCATTGTGGCGGGGCACTGGTGCCTATGACAACCCCTTTAGAGGCTGCGAACCATCACGTCTCTCCCTGCCGAACTGCGGGTGAAATCGGCAATATCGTGTATTTGATTAAGTCGACGGTCACATTTCCCGTTTGATGAGTCATATAATGCTTTCGTCTTCACAACTCTTCTAGTGACGTTCACAACGTCCTCATTCCCCGCCATATTGGATTGCCTGATGGGGACTCCGAAGCACAGATGCCTTAACTTTCATAATCTGTGGGCTGAAAATCGCAGCGCAAAAACCAAGCGCCAAAGCTGGGCCATATGTTGAACTCATTAGTTTACCCATCTCCTTACTTCCTACTGATGCAGCGGCGTAATTTCAATATCTTGTCGTGGTTGTTGTTGCGCGCACTTTCATTTCCTTTCCTTGTGGCGAGCTTAAGTCGAAGACAACGACAATATGAGAACAGTCAGCATAGCGACAATGACGCGTTGCCCAGGCCCGTAGCCAGGGGGGGGGGGCAGGTGCCCCCCCCCCCTGAAATTTTCATGACACATGGTGTTTTATCTAAAATAAATCATGAAAATAGGCGTGTTTCTCAAATAGCGAAGACTTTCAGCAAGTGGGTCCCCCCCCCCCCCCCTAAAAAAATTCCTGGCTACGGGCCTGGCGTTGACGGACACAACAAGTCACGTACTTGCGAGCTCCTGCCGTTGTAGAAGCTCCTGGAAAAGCGGTGGCCGCACCTCCTTGTTTGGATGCCTTTGGCTCGCAACAAAACCGACAAAGTAAGTTGCAAAGAAGGTACAACTAGGAACAACTTCTACGCCCCATTTGCTGTCCTACGCAAGAAAACGAGGATGGAAGGATAAAAAGGAATAAATACAGAAAAGAGAGGAAATGCTGCGAGCGATACTTTTTTTCGGAAGTGCGTCGATGCTGCACTTGCTCATAGAGGTTTGTCTACTAAGGAGTTCCAGTAATACCCGTATTTTTTCGACTTCCAACTTCGCTAGGAGCCTCGCAAACCAGGAATCGTACGAAGTTCGACGCTGTCCTCGGTGTTGTTATTATAATGCAAGTACAGTTCACTTGCAATATAATGCGCACGGGATATTGTTGACAATTGACTGCAGGTTTGAGAACTGAGTACAGGTTACTATATGAGGATAACGGCTGTTTCGCATATTGAGGTTGAAGAAAGGTCATCATGTCGAAAAATTTGCTAGGTCTTGATTCTTGTACTTGACCACGCATTTTCGTATATAGGAAAAGCTTCATGAGCGGCTTTTTACCCACTCATCTCGCTTTCATACTAACTTTCGCGAATATATTTCACCTGCGCAGTGTCCATTATACAGCAGAGTCGTAACCGCGTATATTATTCAAGAATTTTTAATTTAATGATTTACGCCACCTTTTGCCTCCCACAAAAGAGGTACGTACCGTAATGCAACCCCGTAAGACTCTCCTGGGAAGATTGATAGGTAGGAATTTACAGCTTTAGGCAGCATTTCAATGAACGGCCACACCTAAATGTAACATAATACCTTTCTGTATGCATCGCCATTGGTATATTGCAGGGCATAAGAACTTGCACTTTAATTTCTCAGTTACAATCAGCCCACTCAACGAGGTCGTTAGTTCTGGTTGGTATTGCACGCAGGTGATGACGAAAACGCATATTACTATTTGCAAAATAGGCTCCGTAAAGCTATCGTATTGCATTTATTGCTTGGAAATGAATCTTACATCTAGCGTTCAGTTTATTATTACTTCATCCATTTTCTATAAAGTTTAGGTACGGGTAGATTAAACGTTGCACTATTCCAACATAACTCATACTAACGCACATACTCGTCTAAAATTGTGCTATTTCACAAAGCAAGGAAATAATACGTCCAGCTTCTCGCTTATGCTGTCTGCCCATTGTCTCATTCAGGAGCAGATGCACTTCCACAAGAATATAGAAGAACTCGTTCACCGTGTAAATCGCCATGGTCGGTGCATAGCTTCAATGCATAGCGTGCATAAAGGGGTAGCGCTTTGTGATTCTGTATATCAACGAGGGTCTATTGTCGCATGCGAAAGAAAGAAAAGATCGTAGTGGTGCAAGAGCAAACGAAGATAAGGACCACGAATAAAGCATCGCAAATATAAGCATGTGCCGCTGTGCATTTTAAAGCAGACTGCAAATCCAGCATGAAATTAGCGCTCCTGCGCGTGGCGTTTGCATTGCGCTCTAGCTAGCTCTTGAAAATTCACCAGAATAACGGGATTTTGTTGCGCACAGTAACCGTTCGTTATAAATATGACGTTCATACCTTTAAATGGTAAATGTGCACTGAAAGTACTCGAATCCGCTGGCAGGACACGGATATCACGCCACAGTGCAGATAATCTAGTCTGCCGATTGTAGCTCACTGTGTGAAGCTTTCGCGTATCATCGGGATCTATTTCACTTTTCTTCAATCTGAACCCGAAATCTTCTTTGACAATAATAAGAAAACAGACGTGCGTGTTCACTTAGCTTACCAATAAACATCTCTTGCTTCCCAAGTCTATGAAAAAAGCCTCCGCAAAGCGTTGTTGAGCGATGAGACCCTGTTCTCGGAGAAAAAGGCAAAAGATTTCAGGAAAGTGCATTGCACGTGTCTTCCACATGGAGAGCGCCCCAGGCGAAACTAGCTCGCACGTACGTAACAGTTATTCCATAGTTCACGCTGATCTCATTCACCACCCTGTCAACCTGAAGCACCTGTAGGCGCATATTTTTCTTGTCATATATTCGTCCACATATCTTAGCATACATGCAAACACAACATTTAAGAATACGTCATAAGGAAGGTATACCTTGGTGACAAGTTCGATTTCCATAATCGAGAACAAGTTTAAAACAGAAATTATTTATTGAAAAAACCACCGCACCAATTCGACTAAAGTTTGCTTCATTTAAAGAATACTTCTAAAGCTCTGAAGAAGAATATTTTCATCTATATCACTGAAATTTTTAAGTAATTGCTGATAGGGGATATGTTTTCAAAGCAGAAACATAACGTTTGAAAATTCCCAACTCCTCACTACGATCATGTCGAGTGAGAAATAGCTACATTTCCAGTTTTCCTGCTACTATCAAATTGTTTAAAACGCTTTTGCAAAAGCCATGTTCGGAAACTAGAGGTCTGATTTTAAGGTGATGTGCAGGCATCGATTTGTCCGTTTGAAATCTTTTATTTTATGTAGTGTACAGAAATTCGGTATGGTTTTTAATGCTGAGTTATATAGCTGAAGGCATGACGCTTAACATCCGTGATGTTTTGCGATTTCCTGTAGTTTTATTGAGTGCCTAAGCTGCAAGTGAGAAAAATAAATTATATTGGCTTGTTTCAAGTGCGAGATTCTAGTCGAAATCAGTGCGGTGGTTGTAGAGCGAAAAAAGTGTCGTTACTTCAGTTTATCTACGTATGAGTTCTCGAGCTAAAGTAGGTAGATCGACCTAGATACATGCCAGCAACAAACAGGCTGGCTAATTTTTCGTAATAGGGTGGATTTTTTACTAAACGGTGTCTAAATTGTGATTCAAACGATGTTTCAGGGTTTACATTATTTACGTTTTAAAATGGTCCGTACGCATACTATTTCTGCAATATCTTTTTTGTTTTTCTGTACAAGCGGAAACACGCAAATTAAAGGTTCCTTTAAAAAGAGTGCTAGGTTGATATAAATCAATTTTTTCCAGATATATTGCCATGGATTCACTGCGAAAGCAGATAGGCATATTGCTGTTGTGTCCGTGCCGAAAAAATTTCCAACTTCAATATGATGTTCAAGTTTCGCTTGGCTTACTAAAAAAAGAAATAAACTTGCATTGCATCCGATGCCATCCGGGCTAGATGCCTGTAATTGTATGTTCCAGCTGAAAGCGAAGCCTAAATATTCTGATATTTCTATCTTCCGGAAGAAATTCGAGGAAGGTGCGTTCAACCTAGTTTAATATCGGCGCGTGTCGGACAGGCAATCGCGTCTGGTCGTGGCACGCTCAATTATCCAAGCGTTCTTCGAAGCAGATCGCTATTCAACGAAAACTTGGGAAATCAGCGATGCAACCTCTCTAGCTAGACATAAAAATGTGCCTATGCCGGCATACCTGTTTGCGTCTGGTAGTCCAGTCACGCGTGCGCTCTGAATACTTTTCAACCGTAATAACTTTTTGCTTCCATGACAAAAAAACTGTGCATAATGCCTCGCACATCCCAGAAATATTATAGCGTTTCTTGTCACTCATGACTTACCGTGACCGTAAACTTGCATCGAAATTAGTTTCACGAGCTTCAATCTGATTGCATGCACCATTTTTTAGCTTATTCCTAGGTACAAGAAATTCTGAGAGCCACCTCGTCTTTACATGGTTGCGTTATTTATGTTTAAGGGCTCATCCATTTCTTTTAGGTGATATTCGCGCAGCTTCCCAGTTCTAGACAGCAGTAGCAGAGTATAAGGACTTACGAGCTGCGGTTCGACAATATATTTACCTACCTCTTTATATATCATGCCGACAGTGAGGCTCTGCTAATTAAATTTTCGAAAATATATCCCGTTAAGTCGCTTTTATCCAGCGAGTTCTCAGGCAAATAGGAATAACAGCAAATGCTCTTGAGAAGCTCTTGCAGCAAAAAAAAAACGAATAATCAAGAAAGGGTCATTTTACCTTTCGTTGTTCCAGATGACAGTCGCAACTTCTTGTGGTGTTACTTTTGTTTCTTTTTTTGTTTTAGTTTGCTTTAAATTTACGAAGCGGAGACTGAAGCGACTAATAGAAATACTTATGTAGAAATTGGCATTGGCATGTGTGAACTACTTTATGCTGGTAGCGTAAGTGCAGTTTATTTCCGTCTATCAGATTCTTCTATTATCGTATTATCAGATTCTTCTTATAAGAGAGTCCCTTCTCATAACGAGGATTTACTTACATATTTCTGGCGATGCCTTAGCATGTTCTTCCCAGTAAGAATACAAACGATGGAAAGATCGGTTTTCTGGATTCGCCATTTGTTTATCAAATCAGCGCAATAGCTGTCCATCAGGGACAGCTTTGTCACGCACCCACTTCTTCATTTTCAAGAGTTCATGTTCGTGTTAACAGAGAATCTTTCGGTTAACGGCAATTAGAGTTCTGAAACTGATTATGTTGACAACAAGCCTTTTTTTATGTCTCTATTTCGTGCCGTAGAGGCACACTTTGCTTGCCCATATTTCGGTAATTTCGACGAGTATTTTCATGTATCAAAATGCATTCCCAAGTGTTCTAATAGCAACTGCGTTTCAGCGGGCTAATTTGACCTCGCAGCGTTTTTATACTTCACCATAAAGATGGAGAGGCCTAAACGTGGCCTGACAAACCGTGCGCCGTAGGCGACTCAGGGCATGCGGTTACTTAGTAACGGCGAAACGTACACGGTTTTCTCGTTCATGTTCAACTTAGCATTTCATGCTGGTTTTGCATGGCAGAGTGCTTCGGCTTCCAAGCAAGTGGAAACGCGATGGCGTCTCCAAATTTGTATTCTTTAACGTAACAGCGTGCGCTGGAGCCTTTTGAGTGGAGTGCCTTTTTTTCTCCTTTCGATAAGGTTCATGTGGCAGAAATCATGCAGGAGAAAGAAAATAAAAAAAAACGTAGGAAGAAACCTTCCCTCGTGCGGCATTTCTTGCGGAGCTGTTTCGGAGAATGCAGACGCCATTTTCGCATGAGTACGTCTCGTGATTACCAAACCCTTCAGGTCATACATCTTTGCAGACAGCGTAAGCTGCCTTAGAATAAAGGTGTCTTGGCACAGGCAGCTGAAGCTCATGCGGAAGCGACAAGCTAAGTAGCTTGCTGCTAGCATGCCGTACGTGCTGCTGCCGCCAAAGTCACCTCGCGTGTGCAGTAGGTGGTGGTGAGGACCATGGCCGTACTGACCCGGATGGACACTACTCTAATTCAGCTCACGTTATTGTTAACCATAGGAATCCGCAATGCATGTTTGTACAGTGCGGCGACTCCATAATCCCTCCCTGTGTGATCAGTACGAGAAAAAGAACACCCACGGGACGTTTACTTGCAACTTGTGGCAGGTGACGAACGCTGCCATTTTGTCGCCTTCACACGTCCTCCCGCCAAAGTGACGCGAAGAACTGCAATTAAACGTGGGTTTGTGTAGATTAAATCGCACCTAAAAGAGAATGTGGTCACACAGCAATGTCGAGTGCTGCGAGTCAACGTCCCACTTCGTGGCTAAATCTAATATGTACGAGTCACACAAGTTTCAACGTTACAAATGAAAAAAAAACAAGTCTATTAAACAACAAGCATTTTTGCATCAAGGAATTGAGAGCATCCTACAAACGTGATGGCATATGGGTGTCTAGCGAGTGATGCCATCACGTATATAAAAACAGCACAATGACTGGTGTCTGCCATTAGCATTTAAAGCCTTCAGATATGCAAGTAATTTTTATTTCGCAAATATGACACCCTTACTGATGCATAGAGCTGATCATGGGCGTTTGCGAATAGGTGAATGGACGAACAGTTGATTGAATGAATGACGAATGAATGAATGAATGAATGAATGAATGAATGAATGAATGAATGAATGAATGAATGAATGACTCGAAGATGCAAACAAAATGTCCTGAAAAGGTACACATAGTCGCCTGAAAACGTTTACTGACAGCTGTGAGATACCCCAATAAGTCGCATGAATTCAATTACCGAAAGTACACTGCAGACTGCAAAATATTACTACACCATGGGTTTCTTACAGTTATCGAGTGAGCTACGCCTAATAGATCCTTATGCCGGCCCTCTCCAGTGCTGTGGGCATGAAATGGGTCAGCGAAAATAGAGTGCTATATGTGAGCATGCTTCCGCATTGCACAATGATCAATGGACGTTCTTTCGCTAGATATTGCGTGCATTATCGTGAGGAATGCGACTTGTGTATCTACTTCTAATTAGATAGAGCTTGCACAAAACACAAGTAGTAGATTTGCTCATTGAGGTTTCGGTGAAGAAACTACTCTTGAAGAGCAGTCACTCCTGTCTTAACTCTGCAAAAACGTTTCGGCTAAGTAGCATAAATTATTCCATGCCATCAGTGCACCTACTCCATAACTACGCGATCAAATTTATTTCTAATAAGAACACGAAATATTTATTTATTCCAGTAAAAAGCAATATGGCCAAAAACGTTATTTTTCTGCAGAGTTTAACATATCAAATTCGTTTGTGAAAAACAGCTACGAATAATACGAAAGACGCAGGGAGACAGGAGAAAAAAGACTGCCCTAAAATTCAAGACAAAGTTAATGATGTGGATAAAGGATAAATTCACGAGTGTCATGTATCTTACTCATGAAACAATGCTGTATCTTATTGTGAACACCATGAGTGCATGCACAGGCTGTAATGCTGAAAAGCTTCAATAACAGGACTTTTTTCACAGCTCACAATGTCTGCTTCGCGCAGCTAATTATTAACTTGTAATTAGCGGAGTTACGTTTGCACTCTGCTGTTCTTATGATCTGCATACCTCATCCTGTTGTCTTGAATGCCTCATTTCATAGTCATCATCTCTTCAACTGTTTTCTCTTTGCCCATTTGTAATAACTGCAACTTGGGCGTGTTGATGATCATGAAGCGATAGAAAGGGCGGATACTTTTAAGAACGCGGTACAAGGTGCTACTCATGTGTTCTTCAAAAGTATCCGTTCTTTCTAGCGCTTCACCATCACGAATGCTCAATTGTATTGTTTTTTTTGTACCCAGTATCCTGCTGTCATGCGTCGGCACTGCAGTTATGAAAAGAGAACACAAATATTATTATGTCCTTGAATTTAGGATTTCCTTCAGAAGCATTTGCATCCGCATGACATTGCGTAGATCTGTGTTCGGTGTGCGCTTTATTTCAATGTTGGAAAATTAGAAATACGAATGTTTTCTTTATCTAAATTTATGAAGCATGGCTATCCAATTTTAGTTAGAAAACTCTTGAATCCTCTGGTTGTTGAAATAAAAAATGGAGGGGCCATGAAAAAGCTTGTTTTATTCCTCAAAATATTTAAGATATTCATGAAAAGACCGGAAACGTGAAGAAATAGTACAATGATACCCTTTCCGGCGCCAAATTCTTTCACAGGCCGCTGTGGACATTAATCAAGTTATGCGAAATTGTTTAAAAACTTGACTGCAACAACTGTGCATAAAGAAGGTTTGGTTCAGGTTAGCGATTTCGGCAACTCGGTCGAAATTATTTACTCGGGTTTGTTCGTACTACTTCCCACGGCAGCCAATTATTCACACTTAGCTTCATTGGTGCTTCTCTCGGCAATAAATGCTCCCAACCCGTGTTGTGACGTCATTGGACAACACGCTTGAAACGGATCACCTGAAATATGCATCACGATTTTTCAACGCCAAGCTTCGTGTCCAGATGGTTTGAGGTTTACGTGAAGTTTACGTACGCGCTTTCAGCATTTTTGTTTCACTATTAGAGCTGTTTACCGCACCCGGTTCTCTATAAGAGAGGAATGATGAGGCAAAATGATACGAGACACACACGTCATATCTAAGGGGCATGTCGTCATCTCACGATCCCTGACCTCGAAAACAGTGGACTGAAACAAGCATTTGTTTCAAAACAAATAAGCACTTCAAGAATCTCACAGAGCTGCACTCGTTATGGTGCAGAAATCACGGCTGCTATCTACGTACAGTTATCTGTATTACTATCAGCTAGACCAAAAAGGTATTTTAGCGAAACGTCGTCAAGTGAGAAAACGTATCGGCAATAATGTGTGCTTGTTTCGCATTAGGTCCTTGTTTAATTTTTCTGCCACAAGTTTAGAAATTTCTCTCAGGTATTTCCAAGTTAAAAGGTCGTGAAACGCGTTTTCGAGACTACAAACTTACATCTACATCCGCTGCTATATGCAATGAAACAATTATGTTCACTTAAATATTTGAAGTAAGAAACGAAACCTTGTGACCACTATCATACTTTTACATTTTAAAAGGCACCTATCAGAAATATCCGGCGCAGCTGCAGCCCACAGCAAGGTTACATTCAAAAGCCCCGAGGATGTCACGGCTGTATCGGTATTAATGGCCTGAGCTTCATAATGTACGCTTCTCGTGGTTGGTTCCTGCGAACCGAATGGGACTAAAGCATGCTAATGAATGCTATGACATCAATTAACACAAGACTACTACTTATTTCATTTATGGATATCTAAATACCGTTAAACACACCTGTTGTGGTACTATTTACACGTGCGAAGAGTGTTTATCAGCAGCGCGTACAAAATTGTCCCACAAGAATAAAAAATGGCTGACTTCCCCATAGTAGAGAACAGATGTGAGCATAAAATGTGTTCGAGATTGCACTAGCCACAATTTTGTGCATGGTTCGCAAGGGCACACCCCACCAAACTGAACTAAACCACACTACACTGTACATTCATCCCTATGTACGTCATTGTTTGCTGTCACTGCGCCAAATAAATCTTGTGCTTTGCCTAGCGTCTACGGCCAAAGCGGCCAGGACGCGACGGCAGGCTAATGCGCTTCAAGCAGCGTGGCGTAATCTCGAGAAGAACGCGGCAACCCACGCCGCGAAACTATTTCCTCTGGAAGCGGGCAGTTCACTCGACCATTGCCGGCGTTCGAAAGAGCACTGCCCTGCCACTGGTGCTAAATGAATAAGTGTATGGAACCCTACCTGATTTTGGAACGTCGCTATTGTAAATAGTAAATAAGAGTTGATCGTACAAGAAGTTACAGGCTCAATGATACCGTGAACAAACGCTAGGAAGAATTCTGAAGCAATATATCTGGTAAGTTGTTAGGACCGCTGTCAGGGCATGTAATGCGGACCTGTAAGAACGGGTGACTGGCAAAGACCGCAATTCTTTAACTTTAGGCTGACTGCCATAATGTGTGTCTGACGCTGCCCGGACAATCTCGTCTGAATTCCCGTATGTTCTCGTGCAGCACCTCGGATGTCTCGTTTGAAGTGCCCGGATAACGGCGCTAGCATTTGGCTCAAGCTCACCTGAAGACCGCCGACAATTGGGGTTACAAGCAATGGCAAAACCCCAGATTCACATTGAGACAAGCAGGGTCGCGTACACGGTAATAACTTTACATTGCTTTAATTTTTGGCCTGCATATCGATATCGTTAGAGTTCGAAGTTGTTCGGATACTGGTAAGGTGCATGAAGCTGAATTTTATTAAAAGCTTCTACCAAAAATTTCATTTTCAATATCTAATTGAACCTTTCATGCCTATGCAGTTACTAGAACCAGAAATGTGTTCATTTTTGCTAAGAAAAAGTCATACCACGCTCATGTTACGACTGGAAGCCCTTGAGAAAGATAGTCGCAAGTGTGGATCGCTATCTCAAGATTGATAAGTTGCTGCTGCTTGTAGTAATCTGGCGTAACCATAATGTTTCTTCACACGCCCATATAGCCAAGTAAAATAAGGAAAGCCAATACATGTCACTAAGCCTAACAAAAACATTCTTTTTCGCTGAAACAGGTTGGCGCTGCCGGTGCTTTTGTGACGCAAGCGCTAGCGCTACGCCAAGCCATTGTGGTTATTTTGCCATGCAACTGAAATTGAGAGGCAAGCAGCAGAGTGTATGTAGTACATGCAGCGTGCTCGTCGTGCAGACGTATGGGGAATGTGGCACTACCGTGCTACGTAAGTCTATGAAGAATAACGCAGCTGTATTCCCAAGCGACTAGATATGTGATGGACACGGTGATCCCTGGTGCTCTCTATGAGCCACATACGCATGCTACTTCGCGCGCGCCCATCGCTACGGGAGATTTGGCAGGTGCTTAAACAGCTACATAAATTACATGCGTTTAAAGCTCAGGCAGTACTATGATGCTACAGACAGTAGTTTTCCGTAGTTTGATTTCAATGAGTTTTTTCTACGTCTACTTGGTGCACCATAGCTTACATTTATGCTGGATAAGTAATATATGCCCGAGCGTGAATGAAGACAGCTAAACGGCTACTACTGCACTACTAGTTGATGTGGAGTGCTAAGCGCAAAGTGCAAAGCACTGACACGTATTACAGGCATACTTCTAAACTATCTAGCGGTGCAGTTCAGCGTTGGGACTGCAACCTGCCATCATAAAATCGGGCAAATGCTGCCCTGCTCTCAAAACATTACTTTTATTGCCTTTGAGCTCGCGTATGGCGACGGTTTGACGCACAAAATCATGTCTTTTTGAAGTAGATTGGTTATTTGATAGACCATATAAAAGCCAAGGAATTTCAGCACACCGTATCCGTGAAACCATTACTTGTCAATATACAGGTTACTCTGCGACGGAAACGCACCTGCAATGATCACCTCATTTTGACCCACAGACGCTCACCTCTCCACTATTACTTATCTTTTAATATCGGTAAGAACAATTCAACTATTCAATTACTGAACTTCCGGATACTCATGAAATGTTCCCGATAGTATGTACAATATGAGATAGTATGTAGAGAGTGTATCACACACTGCACTCCATGAGATGAGCTGGCATGATGTTGTCAATAAGCACCTGTATCGGTTCATGGCAAGAGCATAATTTTAAAACTCCACTCTCCCGTCGGCCATTGAAATTTAACTGCACTCTGAATGATAGAATCCGCAGGTTCTGGCATGACGTGTGGTTGAACATTTTCGGCACTGTTCAACCCCAAAGTCGCAACTCTGTCAGCAATAATTACCAGTAAAATCTGAATAAATAATTGTTGACCGCGAAGCATGTAAAAACTCGTCAATGGAGCACCAGACTAAAGGTTTCTGTGGTCAGTTGTTCCGAATTTTCCCCGAATACACTGAGCCTGACGAAATGCATGCGATCACGGGGGGTAGGAACATTCGTAAAATGTTGACCAGCGCGAAGAAACCATATCAAGGACAGTCGCCTTTTTGGGCGAACATGTACGCACTAGACTTTACAAATATTTAGTGGTCATGTATAGCGAATCGTAATGTCTATGGCCGCATTGAAGTGCGCTTAAGGATTGGTGACGCTTGAGCAGCGTCCATCGTGTGGTGTGGTGAGAGTGTGCAATCTAAACACCGCGAGTAGGTGAAATATGTGCGTCCGGAACAGTGTGCCTGTGTCCAACCTGTATCTGGAGCCGACCTAAAGCCAGGCGACAGGGCTAGGAACGGCGGGTTGGTGAATTCTTTCTGCAGCAACACGCAGAGGCCAAAAGGAGTGGTCCCGTCTTCGGCGCAGCAATCTGCTCAGAGCAGGGGGGAACACAAACGCACTCAGGCAACAGCAGCGACATTTCAATGAGCACACAAACACACACACACACTGTTTCGCAAGCACCAACGAAAAGCATGCAGCACGAGTCCTTCCTCTGTAATGCACGCTGCTCGGACAGCGCATACACATCAAGGCCGAAGCTAGAGCACAAGAAATTCAGCATGCAGGCGTCATGCTACAATGAAACGCCCGCAAGATTCTTCGACAGCTTGCAAGCACACAAGGTCCTATCAGTCGGACGAGCTCAATTTGTAAGCACGCCATATTGGTAATACACGCTTTCTCAGCCACGAGGCAACAAGTGGATGCAGGTATCTCATAAGGTGGCGTGAGCAAATGAACCCTGAACGAATGTGCCCATCGAAGAGCAAGATACCGCATGCTAACTTAGACTCTATCTTTCTCTCTTGCACTTCCATGAACAATGACATTTGCATACAATATTCTAAGAAGCACTGCTCCATGTGCTGGCCTGTCGGCCATATTATCACCAAGCAAATGGACAGTCAGCGTACACTTACAGGTTAGCCTCAAAGCACAAGTTGCGAACTCTAACATATGATGGAAGGATTACGCAAGTATGTTAGGAAATGGCAGTGCTTTTGATAGGGCCTTTAACTTACACCACTTTTCAGGCACGCTCATTTATTCTTCGAGGCTACCATAATTAAATTTTCCCATATTACTCCGGAGGCGAAAGTACTTGAACATGTGGTGTTGCTGGAGCCAACGTTTCCAGAAATGAACTTGTCTTCAGCAAGGCAGCCTTGATGACGACAAGTCCACTGGTCGAAATAGTTTCCAGGGACACTGCCTGTTCATGGATTTTTCAGCTCTTCTTGCATCTTCCCCTGAACGTCTGACTTCTTTGGACTTTCATAGCACAGTGGTGTAGTCTTGGGCGGATGAAATGCTTTCAACGGTTTTTCGCAACAGTTAATTAACTTTAAAAAAATTGTAGCTTAGTACGTACGAGATATCATTTCGCCATTGCTTCCAGTGTCGTATAAAATTCATGCGAGCACAATTTGAAGCACACATATTTCAAGCATGCTGTCACAAGGCAATCAGGCTGCACTAAATGATATGTAGAGAATTGTAGCATTAGAGTAGCGATGAAAGAGCACATATATAGATATAAAAGCAGCAGCCTGAACACTCGGGCGGGTCAAAAAGCATAAGCGATGCTGCCTTTGAGTTCCACAACACTGAACACAAAGAGAAACATGCACTGTAAGTACACGTAGTGGCGA
Organism: Rhipicephalus sanguineus; assembly: GCF_013339695.2. NCBI lineage: Eukaryota > Metazoa > Arthropoda > Arachnida > Ixodida > Ixodidae > Rhipicephalus > Rhipicephalus sanguineus. The sequence goes on from NC_051181.1 coordinate 49,787,279, forward strand.
ATGCATCTTAGGAAGCAACGCAAGTACCATGCAGGATTCTGCAGAAGCATAAGCAACGATTTTCCTGTATTGTGTTCCTACAAAGAGCCTGTGAATGTTAGATGTGATCCGTTTAATGCATGTAGCCATGTTTTAGGCCTAATGTTGCTCAATTTTAGCGTTCCATCGAACCTCCAAATGAAAGTAGCATGATGCACTAACAACATACAAGGCTAATGATATGCATAAAATTTTGAGTGTGATCTCAGCCTCTTCCGAGTGTACTAAGCTAATTTATTCATGGAAGAAGAAGCGCAATTTCAGAAAAATTAAAGAAAGCCGCTTAGGCGACCCCACATTAAAACATCTACTTGTTGGTGTAATTTTATCGGCCTATAAAGTTGTGTGTTGTGTTGCACGGTGTGTTGCACGTGAATCAATGTAGGACACGTGTTTTTTTTTTCATTGAGAAATGTGAATTCCGTATTCGTAAATATAGAAGCTCCATAAAGGAACTAAACAAGGTATTGTAAAAGTCATCGTACGCATTCACCCGTACCATACCGTCGTGGGACTCCGCCCGCATTTCACGGTTCCACCACCAGGAAAAGAAACGTGAAATGAAAATAATAAAAAATGGCCGACAACACAGAACCATATACGTATATATCCAAGGTTGGCGACAGGTTTGTGACTAGACTATTTGTGACTAGACTATCAACCAACCATCGCTGATTAAAAAAAAATTCTTGTGTATATTACATATGAGAGTCTGCACACTCTATGAAGTCACCATGACCATTTGTATATTGCATATGCGTCATGTTCATTGGTAGCCTACTTTGCCGCGCAGTTTGAACAATGTTGTGTCTGAACCAACCAGATAATTCGGTATAATTGTTTATTTTATTAAACGTATCACGGGCATCTTGTATCCGTCAAGTCCCCTTATCAAATCTACAATTGGAGAGGCACACGGTGCTCAAGTTAAAACTAATGTTTTTCTTCTGTTCCTCTGCTTTATCTGTTTTATAGTACGTTTCTCTAACATAGGTGACAAGGAAATCAATTTTCGTTGGTGACAGCTCTACTAATTGGTAGAAAATGAAGCCAGAAAAGCTTCGATGTTGCTACTCGTCACACGTAAATAAATTCCACCTGTGACAATATAAAAAACTAAAAGTTGATGCATAATTAACAACTTGCCACAGCAAGTTCTGTGCACCGAACCGACGTCTACGGATTACCCGTGCTTCCTAAGTCTGTGAGTGGCTGGCTAGCACTCCGAAAGCTAACCTCGCAAACAAACGTCCAAGACGAATGGTACCCAGCTACGCTGTCGATAGACCACAGCACAAAAAGCCCGCAAGGTGCACAATAGTGTTGCCTTCATCCACGGCTTTGAAAGCAGCCGTTGAAAAATAGTACTGACGTAATCCACGGCACCGTTTATTTCCCGCGGATTATACTTTCCCTAATGGCTGCGAAGTGCATTGATAATGGATATTCATATAGACTTCCTGGACATACAGATATACTCCTGTGGCTGCAGAGCATTGTGTAACACGCATATTACGACCTTTCGCTGGTCACTGAGCGGGGCGTTCCCTGGAAGTTCATCACAACTGTCACACAGTCTCCTCGCTTTCTGCACCAATGCCCTGGCTGCTTCCACGGCCCCAGATTGGCTGGAACTTCTGTGATAAACCAGTAAAGTCGCTCTCGCCTGCTTATTTTGCATAGCTTGTTCTATTTGAAGTCACAGTGTAGTGGATGCGCCGCCTAGATTGTCATATGTTACAGAAGACGGACAAATTATATTATCTCTAGAATTGTAGACACAAATAAACGCTCACTGAGTGCATATTGCCGAACGATGTACGTAGATATGTTGCTCTAGTATTGTTCATATGCTTACGCTTGTTTGTGCAGACGTTTCCTTGTGCATTATCAAATGAGGCAACGCATGCAGACAAGGGCAGAAAAGAACTTTGTGTTGTCTTGTTCTCTTCTTTTTTTTTTTTGTCCATCTCTGCACGCCTTCCTTTCTTTCATAATGGATAAGTACCAACTAGCTAGGCTTCCTGTCGTTCTAAGCCTAATCATGGTTTTTCGTGGGTGTCCAAGATGAAAACCTGAAAACACCACTTCTTTGCTGTTATTGAGAGCAGCACATAATTACTTTAAATATGGGATTCATAAATGTAGCGTGATACGAAAAGTACCGAAGACCGAAATATTTTTTTTTCTCTGAGCATGGACGGTACAGGTGCCTTAACGCATCGTCAGAATATCATGTGGCGCGACGACAAGACAGATGTATTTACGAACGGGAGGAATTTATCAAGGATTGTTGGGGTTTAACGTCCCAAACCACCACAGTGATTACTGAGGGATGTCGTAGTGGATGGCTCCGGAAATTTCGACCACTTGGGGTTCTTTAACAGTGCACCTAAATCTAAGCACACGGACCTCAAGCATTTTCGCCTCCATCGAAAATGCGGCCCCCACGGCAGGGATTGGATCCCTCGACCTTCGGGTCAGCAGTCAAGCACAAAAACCACTAGACCACCGTGGCGGGTTGCAGGAATTTCTGTTTTAATCGTACGAGATCCTCATGCTTGTAAAAAAATCCCAGAACAATCATGTCGACTGGGAGTTCTGCGTCGAGATGAAAACAAGGTAAAGTGGTTGCTTGGCCGAGTTGGTACGACATATTGGAGGAAAACAGCGCGAAAGACGAAGGACCAGGCAGAGAAGGACGCAAACAACAGCGCTGACTTACAACAAAATTTTATTCGTCAAACCATGCATTATATACCTGCGCAGTTGAAAACGAAAAGAAGAAACAAAACATGACAAGTCGAAGGAACAAAAAGTAACAGAAACATCACCAAAACTCACCATGACTGCATGCGCAATGACTGCATGACCATGACTGCATCACCATGACTGCATGCGCAATGAGCTTGCTTTTGGTGATGTTTCTGTTAGTTTTTGTTCCTTCGACTTGTCATGTTTTGTATCTTCTTTTCGTTTTCAACTGCGCAGGTATATAATGCGTGGTTTGACGAATAAAATTTTGTTGTAAGTCAGCGCTGTTGTTTGTGTACTTCTCTGCCTGGTCCTTCGTCTTTCGCGCTGCTTCCCTCCAAGAAAACAAGGTGTTCTTTTTTTTCTCTACGACTGTGTTTAAGCTAAATGCTGCGGCCCTACTAGCCAAATGAGCGTTGTTCTGACAGATACCACTTCAAGTTGAATGTTGATAGCTTTCAGGCAGGCAAAGAGGTTGAGGCTTCTCCATATAAATTGATGTTGTGGGCAGGCACTCTTCCTGAAGCCTCTACTAAATCATGAATCAAAATTAAAAGGGACCTCGCTTGAGATCCATGCGAACGCTGGTGTTAATCTGGTCACAATAAGTGAGCATCTAAAGGAGCTTATGACACAATATTGTTTTAATCCTTTCGTATTTTAAGAATTAACGAAAATAAAACACTCCTGCTCCAATGCCGCCAGAAGGCGAGCATGACTGCAAGCGCAGACATTCTCTCCCTTTGCCTGTACAAGCGTCAGAGGGCAGCGTTTCTTCTCTGCCTTCTCTCTAATGTAAGGACTGTACGGTAACCATTTTTTGCAGCACATCGAGAAATGAAGCAGCCCAGGAGTTATGCACAAAATTCGAGGCATCGCAGAACAGAAACAATGAATAGTGTCATGTTCACGTGACGAGCCCCCGATCCTCTTGGTTTCTTACCTTCATATTTGCTATGCGGCGTACCTACAGCGGCATTATGGCGCGCTAAGCTTTCAATTATTATATAAAGACATGCCCAACTGTCGGGGGTGTAACAGGTAGGGTATGCTTCGTGATGCCTTTGTGTGTGTATCACTACTGGGACTGGATCACAGACCTCCCTCTCGTCCCTCCGGCTCCTCCCCTTTCTTAAAAGGGAAATAAAGTTTCTTCATTCATTCATTCGAACGACGGCTTTTCCAATAAGGGCGCAAGCTTTACTGTTTGAAAACTGAGCTATTATCATGTCCATCATTCAGTCGGTTTCAGGCTTGCAGACGCCATTGCACCCACGCATGATATACACAACGCGCTTATTCGTTGTCAGTGTTCAAAGGTTGGTGAGGGAGCTACTTAATCCCTTCCTTCGTTGCCCATTTACTGCCTCTAACATGCATGTCTCACTCGGAACCGTTACTGACATCTCTATAACGCACAGTCAAAAAAGAGGGGACAGGCGACTTCGCGTTATAAAGTCAACGTTTCCAGCCAAGCATGAAAGATTAAGCAAGGGGCTGTGGAGATTAGCCTGTGCGATGGGAAAAAAATCCCGACACGTAATGCACGGCAGAGCCGGGTTATCTGAAAGCGCTGGTTGCCCTAATGAGGCTACAGGGACGTCATTAGGCACGACATATGAAGCACAACCTCTGTCATCGGGCCTCGCACTAATTGTCCCCGTCTGAATGAAAATCGGCACGAGGCTGCCGTCTGTATTTGGCATGCTTGACTGCATTATTAAGTGGCTCGAAAACTGCCGGCCAGGCTTAAAGGTTTGCACTTATCGATAGCATTCTACCTAGTTGTAGGTTCCGGTGCGCAAAATAAAACTTAATTTATACGATCAATCGTCTCATTGAGTTCTCGTCCCTATTGCAAACACCAGCGTCGTTCCAGTACCCCCAGCGTGTAACCAGTAAGTTTTTTTGGCACTGGATCGCACTGGGAACACTGGTATACGCTCAGAATCACTGGGATTCCGTTGAATGCACTGGGAAAGAGCTGGGTCGCACTGGTAGGGGCACTGGCTTTGCCGCTGTGACGCTGGCGCTCACTGGGAAGCGCTGGAGATGATGGAATTTTCACTGGCGTGCGCTGGCATATACTGGAGCCTGCACCCTTTCTGCAAGTATCTGCACCTTGAATAGCATTTGTGCTTGTCTATGCAACAGCATCTCTGTGAAGTGTACTTTAACAATTCATAAGGCTTATTTTGAGACGCGCAACTGACAGTAATTGCATGCTTTGTGACGCTGTAAGGCTGACTGGTTATGGCCCGTTCACACCGGCGACTAGCGCCGGTCGCGCGACCTTCAATTTTTTTAGTCGAAAAGCGACTGTTCGCAAATGGTCACAAATGGCAGTTTTTGTTTCAAAGCGACTGCTTTGGCTCAGTCCATCAATGCTCGATTTTTCAGTCGCGCGACTGCTGTCTCAAACCTCTGAGCCAATCACGTGCGTTAGGAACATGACGTCAGCTTATTTTACGGGGAAAGGGCAATGCGAGCTATATGAGAGCAGACATGATTTCTAGAAGAATCTGATGATGAGCTACAGTATTTATTCGAATCTAAGACGATGCTTGTTTTTTTTTTTTTTCGAAAAAACGATGTGCGAATCTGCGGGGGTCCGCTTATATTCGAGTACAATGATTAAGTTTTTTTCTTTTTTCTGGCGTTGCAAATTTCGGGGTTCGGCTTAGAATCGGGGCCGGCCGACGTTCGAGTAAACTACGGTAGTTGGTACAAGTCTTGATATATACTGAGTCTGTGCAGCGCAATGAAACGAAGACAAGTGAAGACACACAAACGACATAGACTGGCGCTGTCTATGTCGTTTGTGTGTCTTCTCTTGTCATCGTACCATTGCGCTGCATATACCCAGTATATATCAAGTGATTTATATGTGAAGACGAATTTACATTGCATGGAGGGGTGAACAACGGTCACCTCGAGTCGCTTTCGGTCGCCACTCGCAAATGGTCGCGCGGCCGGTCCTAGTCGCAGGTGTCAATGAGCCTTTACTCTGGGCGCACGCGATCGTCACCTTACCCATTCTAGCTCTCGAAGGCAACACGCGCTAAAGCGCTTCAATATTTCAGTGAGTGCATGCGTTTATGCTGAGGTAAATTTGTTGAAACTGAACATTAAATCACTGCCTTGTAGTGCTGACATGCAATTGGCAACATCTCTAAATAAGTAGTTGTCGCCAATTACATCACAACATCAGAGAAGCCGTAGTGTAATATTCACGTTTAACCAATTTCATTCATCGTAAACCCATGCACCCTGACTAATTTCTGAGCGTATATATGTATTTCAGATTTTTTTCAAAATAGAAACAGTGGCTCTGCATCTTTTCATATTCCAACTTCCGCCCATTGTTGCTACTAATTCTCCGCATACGTGCACCATCAGTGCTGTCAGCCCATACATACCTCTATTTAGGATGTGTACAAGGTTCACTATATATATAGATTATGTGTTAGTACTGTCCATTATTCAAATATATGTATAGGTACTTCTCTTCACGACTATAATACAAAACGAAGAAATACCGAAAAATTGTTTCACGGTATTTCCTTATTCAGACGCGCATGCCACACTTCGACGTTTTTGAAGGCCTGTTTGAAGTCTATAGCTTCAACTTTTGTTTGATCTAGACATTCCCGTGGGCCATACCCAGAATTTAGGGCATCGACAGACGTGATCTGTAAACTAGCGCGGTTTCGACTGAACAGCGTTGGTTCTATTAGACGCGAAGTACCTTATGGCGGAGTTCAATCCGGTGGTGGTGGTGTGTGGCGTGACCACCCTTACTGCGCATGCGCATACCCTCTCCCCTCCCCCTCTCCACTTCCCCTCTCTTCTCCCCCTTTCCACTCTTCCTCTGAAACGCGGGCTAGACATGCCGAAATTCTCTCCTGCGCAACGCCGCGATGAGCACCAGCGCATGCGCGTCCCCCCCTCTCTCTCCTCTTCTACGCTGCCCCCCTCGCATGCCTGCCGACTGCGTTCCCCGCTCGTCCTGTGAGAATTACCGGCTGGGCTAGAGGGAAGATAAGACGCGCGTAGCGTTCCTCTTCGCGTTCCACGACGCGAGGTCGGCAGCATGCCCAAAGAACGCCAACGGAAAGTCATCGTGCAAGTGCACCGGCTTCGCATCGCCTCGTGGTCCCCTTTAGCGGGAAATGGTGTAATTTCTTTTAGGGGCGAAGCTCCGTAAGGCGGCACCCGTTCGTCCCTCGTAGTTGTAGTCGTAGTAGTCGTAGTGCGTAACCAGTCTTACGCTTTGACCTCCAAGGTGGTGCCGGTGGGAGATTTTTCCGGTGCGTTGTTGAACCATAAAAATTCGCAGCGTGCGCGTTAACTAAAAGCCGAATTCTTCTGTCTCTCATTCCCCATTAGCAGCCATTGGCATGTTCCAGTAGGAAACGTTAGTAGAAGTGTAAGTGTTAGCTAAAAGGCGACTTCTTCTGTCTCTCATTCCCATTAGCAGCCATTGTTTACCTCCAAGGTAGTGCCTGGTGAGATTTCTCCTGTGCGTGATTAAACAATAAAAAATTTGTTCAAAACGCTGTTGATTGATGAAATAAACCAACGAAAGACGCCAGATGTTTTGTAAAAGCAAAACGAAAGAACGCCAGATGTTTCTAAAGCAAAACGAAAAGACGCCAGCTGCTTAACGAAAGACGCCAGATGTTTTCTAAAGCAATGGTTTTCTAAACAATGAAAATTCACAGCGTACATGTAAAATTAAAGTGAGCTGCAAGTCGTCATAACTCATCGAACCTTTAGTATAAACGCGCCCGATCTCACGTCGGTGATGATGTACTGGGCAGAATTCACGGAAGATTCACGGTTTACCGATGAACCTCCGCAGCTTCGCCCACTCATCATCATTCACTCCGTGGATATGCTTTGATTTGTATTTATTGTTGTCTATTTGCAAATGAATTATGATGCAGTGATACTGTGGCACAAGCCGACTTTTTTAAGGGCTGGTTTATTCTTTATTGGACACAAAACTAATGCTAACAGACAATAATGCCAAGGAAAGTATAGGAAGTGTTAGTTGTAATAATGAGAATGTAAATGTGAAGAAAGTAAAGTTTACGAAGAGATAACTTGCTGCCGGCAGGGACCGAACCTGCGGCCTTCGAATAACGCGCCCCATGCTCGGCGTGCGTGCATCGGGCGCGTTATTCGAAGGCCGCAGGTTCGATCCCTGCCGGCGGCAAGTTATCTCTTCGTACACTTTACTTTATTCACATTTACATTCTAATTATTACAACTAATACTTCCTATACTTTCCTTGGCATTATTGTCTGTTAATTCTCATTAACATTGTGGCACAAGCCGTGATACACTGGCACAGAGCTCGGCTGAGTGCGTGATGTATGGCACAATGCGCACTCAGCCGAGCTCCTTTTTTTGCACTCGTAGTCAATAAATGATCTACGCAATATTTGTGCCGTAGAACATTTCGGGAAATCAATATTTGGAGGTGTGCTGAGTAAATATCGGAGGTGTCGAATATGTCCACTTATAAAGTTGAGCAGTTTCATAATAATGGCCGCTTCGCTTTTAGGCTTGCATTCACAGAGTGTCTTTAAGGTGAGGTCCGCAATCACAAAAAGCTGTTATGGCAGTGAAGTTCGTAACCACAGCGACAGCAAAATGCCCAATCGCAGCGGCGAATGTACCGCTGGCGAGGACAACGTGCCAGTCACAAAATGTACATGCGAATAAAAAGATTACTGAGTCACGGCCTGACATTGTAACAAATCTGAGTTTTTGAAGACAATTCATCTGGCATGGACGCATAAGTACTGACATGTTCACGCCGTGAGGCGTAGTCTACATCGCTAACCAACCATGATGCGTTCAAGTGCGCTCTGTACGCTGTCTGCAACCATAGGCTATTTTAGTAATGATGTTGTCTTTTTATTTTCGCGCTTCTCTTTGTAACGCCTGAACGGGTTTGGAAGTAAAGAAATGAAATCAACTGAACACGATAGGTTTAGTCATGAAACGAGTCGCTTGCTTCTTTGGAGCCTTGTGGTTTCTACGACGACCCCAAAGAAAAGACTCATGAAAAAAATAAGAATTCACGCTTCGATGTAGGAACTACTCCTTGCTCAGCGATTGGCCTTACCTGCTCGTCTGCGTCATCGCTTGTACCATATTCAGTTGATAGGCTTGCAGAGGAGCCTAGCAGACATGGTGACACACCACATTGCATGCCCTGAACTGTCACACTTGCAAATGAAATGAGTAATGATAATATCCAACGCCTTCTTGCTGGATGGGAGATCTAGTTGTGCTAAATGGCAAGAAAAGATAGATCCACACATAAGTTCGCTCACCGTCCGAGTTTCGTTTTGAGGCATCAGAGATGTCTCTGGCGACGCTGTCCTCGCTGAAGCTGGCCGGAAGCCTCCCCGAGTGCATTACATTGTCCTGGCTGGCGTTAGAGTCGCAATGGTAACGGCTCCGGGACATCGGGGAATGCAAGTGCGACGGAGTGGCGGGCTGTCGGTGCCGACGTATCGTGGACAGCCTGCTCACGAAAGACGTGTTGTGCTTGAACCTGCGGCCACCGCAATGTCCAGAAAGAACCACAAAAGGTTTAAATCTCTCGTCACGGCTGCAGCAGCGAACAACAATATCAGAAATCTAGCTACCTTAAATGGGGCGCTTGTAGGAATGTCACTACCTCTCCCATTGGAAAGTCAACACAAAGAGAACACAAAAGAAAAACACTAGAGTCTCCATAAAAATAGTCAGTAGAGGAAGTCAGAGCACGACACCTGCTTATGCTGTTTTGTCGTCACCCCTGTATGGCCACAGATTTCGGCGCACATTTTTTTTCTGAAGCCTCGCAACGAGACTACGTAGGTTAATACTACAGTATATTTCATCATGTGTTGAAGATATGTCACTTTTCTAGTGACATGTCTGCTTTTTTTCATCTTGTATGCCTTTGCCAAGGCATTACGTAGCCGCAAGACTTTCGCCGCCAGGAAAGATGCAAAGCTGTTGACGGCAACTATCATCAGCATCAAGCAGCATGAAATAGTCCAACTATTCTCTATTTAGGTTATTTTGCAGATACCAAGGGAGTGAAAGAGGTGGGGAAATTTCATTCCATTGTGTGCTTAGAAGGATGCGGAGAATGCCTAATGTCTAAGACGGTTTGTAGAACCTCTGGCGCTGTCAGCGTTAGGGGAAGCTATGTGTGACAATGCGCATTCCGCTTAAGTCAGACTGAACGAAATTAGTTGCACGCACGTCATTTTCGCATTCTATACAAAGATTACGGTTAGCAAGGGGAAGTATAACGTCATCATTTACACTTTACAATCGAATAGTGACTGGGAGTCAGTAAGTGTGTTGGGCTATCAATGAATGCCTCAAGTTTGGGCTGAAGTGCTCACAACCCGCCCTGCCATTGAGGCTGTGGCGGCTGCATCTTTCATTTTAAGCCTGATGATTCTCTCGTTTCCGCACCTATGACTTCACCAATCACCAGTCTTCCCGTTACCCTTTGTGGACGGAAGGAGCGTGGTACCTTAAAGCTTGGCAACGAGGTGTACACCTACACCTTTGTTAATGGCCCAGCCACCAGCCTGGAGAAGTCATTTTCCAATTGCAGTCAAGACAAAGGCGACTATAGGAACGCCATTTTTCACGTTCCCAAGAAAAAAAAAGTATCTTAAAAAAGGTTTAAACAAATAATTGTTCCGACTGTACATGTCGAGCAAGCTCTAATTCTCAGGATTTATTGTATCAATGTTTGCTGCGTCTCTCACTAGTGCTGCAAAAAATTAACTCAGAAAAATGTAAAGGCAGCCTATCAGCGGGGATTGTTCCGCGTCTTTACCTGATCCACCCAGACTGCATTCACAGTTGCTGCTTACTTTAAGAGAACAGCGTCCTTTCAAACGACGGAGTCTACTGACTGAACTTGGCAGTGATCGATTTGATTGCATGAGCTGAGTAACTAAGGTTTCTATATCCAAGTAGAGGACGAATCTACACCTCACACACGATTATGTTTCATGAGGTTGTCGATCGTTCTGTTTATTTGATTAGTGCCAAATTAGATGTAATAAGCGCAAGGTGATACTACGACGCATAGAGCGTGAAAGCAATGCTCTTTTCGCTTCCATTTTATCAGGCGTTTTTTATATAACGCGTTCAAAAAGGAACACCAACACACCCTTACGACCACTGTGCATTTGTTCAAGACAGCATTCGGCATTCGTGCACAGTGCGAGAATAGCGAAAATGGGTGCCCAGTGTACTTACAGAATTCCAGCACCTGGGGCTGGCAGGTCCAGTCTGTCTCTGCGCTTTGTGCTTGTGAATGACCCTGAGGCATAGCTGGAGATGGGGGAAGGTGCAACAAGACAGAACCACACAGTGCGACAGTGCGTGACAACAGCAGGCACCTCGAATTCCGTGCTGTGAGCCAAACGCAAAAGACACACAAACCTCCAAACATGCAAAAAGGTGAACTTACAATTCACGTCCCACGATTCTATGCGTAGAGCCTATGTTTCTTTTTTAAATGTGGTAACCGACTACAGCTGCCTGGCACAGGTAATCACAATATACTTCTCTTTCAAAGCATTACGTGAGCCACAGTAGTCTTGATGGGTTCTCATCGGTTACGCTCAGTCACATTCATTTCGAGGGCGTGGGAGTGAGTGAAAAAGGGGGCGAGCCGATGTGACTCTGAATATGAGTGACAGCCATTGAACGTAAATGTACGTGTGAATGAGGGCGAGAGAGTGGCGGTGTTTGTAGATGGACGTACTGAAAAGAATGGTAGGCTTAGATTATCGCTGATTACAGTGCAGAGCTCGCGCACTCGAATCATTTTGCGCGAATTGTAAAGTAATGTATTGTTCAATTTCGCCACCTTCTAAGGGCCCTGCTATACTTTTCCAAGTAAATATAAAATGACCGCACGATCAGAGTTTATTGTCTCAAGAATCCACTGCCGCTGCCGCAATTTTTTTAGAATTCTTCGAGTACCAGTAGAGTTCCAGGGGCTTGTCGCACGGTCCAAGCGCTTTTCTCGCCTTCTGTCCCAACGAGTGTGCTGAAAGCTACATAAAGTGGGATGGCAAGGGGGGTAGAAGCTAACATCCGTTCGTAAACAAGCATCATGAGCTCGAACACTCACTTCTTTTTTTTCTTTTGCTTTGAACACGAGGCTCACTTACAGCGTGATCACGACAGCGCTCGTCTAATAGCATAGTGTAAAATTCCAGGACTATAAAGCGCGGTGCGCGTATGTGTTTTGCGGCACGTCAGCGGGCGGCTGCGGTAGCTGTGCTGCTCACGCTGCTCAAATCTGCCAATGGCCGTGTCTGGGAGCTTCTTACGCAGTTTAAATTGAGTCTATGGCATCATTTCTCGCGAAGAGGAGCGAGCGATTTTTAGCTGAATTTGAAACGTATTTGTAAATTCGCTGCACCGTGCTGTGTTACAAATTCTCCCCGATACCACGTACATCGCAAAGAGCGTTCTCGACCACCCCGATATGAATCCAGAATGACTTTGTGAAAGCCACTCTAAGCGATAACCGGCACAGCATGAGTGGCCTCTCTTCGGTAGAGTCCCGTTTGTACAAGTATTTGAAACCGCACAGCAACGCATTAAGGTGGCGCTGCCGATATTTCTTGCTGCTTGTTTTATTCAGTGTGGAGTGCTTAATGTCCGGTGAGATCATTCGAAGTTTGGCAGCCGCATAGAACCTTAAAATGAGGTACAGCTTCTTGTCGCCTTGTAAAGCAGACCGAGCAGCTTTATCGGCATGTTCTTTGCCTATCACGCCAACTATCCTCGAGCAACTATTCTCCAATTTCTTCCCAAAAACGTATCGATTATGAAAGCGATCAAGGCATTGTTAAAATTTCTGAGAACAGCGGACTTGCACGAGCGGCTTTAGACTCATAATGATATCGTATACTGCAGAAGACTGCCGCTCTGTGACGTTGCGTGTGTGTGTGTGTGTGTGTGTGTGTGTGTATGTGTGTGTGTGTGTGTGTGCGTGCGTGTGTGTGTGTTTGCGTGTGTGCGCTCCTCCCTCTTTCTCTTTCGCTCTTTCTTTACTCTTATTTCAATCTCTCCCATCCCTTTCCCTTGTGCAGGGTAGCATACCGGTTATGCTCAATTAGTTAACATTCCGGCCTTTCCTCTCTCGCTCCAATTTTCTTTTTCGTTCAAATAATCTGAAGTTCGTCAGTGTTCAGAGATTTATTGTCTAGTATGAAGCCTAAAATATGCCAAATTTAGGGCTGGTTATGTTATTCATATTGTAAAGCAGCTCTTAATAAGAATTTTCAATGCACCCTACCTACAAGAACATAAGTGGCAAGCAGCAAAGTACAGCAACATATGAGGCTTTTTAGTAGCAGCCTAATTATTCCAAGCACTCTGTTTGTTGGTTTAACGCATATTACCCTGCATTCCGCGAGCACAATATGTAACTGCAATGCACACAATTCATTGCTTCTCCACCTTTCGCGATTCGTGCATATAGTTTTTGTGCATAGTCATACAAAATATTATAGATATAATCGCCCTCGATTTTCTAATTCGATATGCCTCGGCGCACGTTTTCGAAGTTCCGAACAGTAACTCCCAAAGCACCAAGAATTCATTGTAACGGCAGACATGCAAAATTGTAAAATATAGTCCACACTCTACAAAGAAGACGTGGAAAGCTGCATAGAACTAATTCCATGTTCGATGTTCAAGTTCTCAATGCAGAAGTCTAAGAAGAAATGGGTCTCTTGACCCATTCCCCTTTTCCCGTTGATCTTATGCAGATCTCTAAAGCGACATTGTCATGCGTTTTCCCTTGGACTTCATCTTAATTACAAGGAGCGTGTGAACAATTACAGGGCGATTCAATGTATTTAGACCTATTTCGAGGTACGAAAGAGTACATAACCGAATAAACTGAGCAGAAATGTCATACGAATGTACAAAAGGAAAATACAAATTGGTCAGAAAAACGGCTCGAGAAATTTTGCTCAATTATTCGCACTGGCAATACAGACTCCGCTCTCCCGTTTTATTTGTTCGGACATCTTTTGCATTTGGCGTGCATGTGAATTGTGCAAATGAGTTTAGTTTCGGTGCGTGATGTGTGAACATGCAAATAGTTTCATCATAGTGCACGCATATGTACTGAAATTGCCCGCAAACACGTATCTGAAAAGCAGGCAGCAATGCAAACACTAAACAATACGGAAAAGCATATCGAACTGCTTTTGGACTTTTTCGAATTTCCAGGTTACTCGCTTGCAGTGTTGCTTCACAATACCCGTCGTCGAACCAATATTCGCATTCGTCCCACGGTGTTTGAGATAAAGCAACGAAATAACTAGAGCCATCAGATGTGGGCGGGGAGGAAAGGGGGGGAAAGTGGCTCGTCCGCGCGTGGAGAAGTTGGACGCGAGGGAAGGTGTCGCCTCCCCCCTAGCAACAAAACTTAGCAGACCTAATTAGAGGCTGAATTATGTTCTACATAAGCATTTTACTCCTTGAGGGAACATTGCACAAATTCTCAACTTTTGAATTTTGATAACAATAACGACAGATTTACTTTGTTATTGTTATTAATATTCGTTATTAATTACTGCACTACTAATACTATTATAATTACTATTAATCATTATTATTACTTTGTTATTATTAATACCGCCAGGTGTCCCCTACCGCTAACGGTTGACGCCGACAATGTCGACAACACCCATTCTACCCCCCCCCCCTTCCCCACTGCCCGGCCGGCGCAAAAGGCAAACCTGCGCCCCTGAACACCACGAAAAATGATTACAGTGTTGAGCTTAGCTTATAAACTACCAAGCTTTATGCGTGCACATTCAACCGGTAAGTGGTTATTTTCAGTGTCTAGGTTTGCACATAGCATTGTATAAGTTTAGTCACTTACTAATTGCCCATCGGAAGTATCTATCGCACTCGATCCATTTCCTTACAAAGCGGCATCGAATCTCTTCTACATGTCAGATAATGTCGTTTTGTACAACGACCACCGGCACAACATGCTTCTGCATGGCTGTGCATCCCACGAGTCCAAATTACATTATATTATTTATTTTATTATAACGACCACATCAGTAGATATGGCCCTCAAGACCACAATTAATGAACACGAGTTTGCTTTGGTTATCTTTTCGTGCTTCTCATGAAATATTATTTGACAATGATTTCATAATTTATGTCTTTGCGAATAGTTGTGCACATGACAGACATTGGGAGTGGTTGCTCTGGCTCACGCACATCTTTCTGTTACAAGAGAGAATACGAGAATAAAATTTGAAGTAAATTAGCCAATGATTAATGTATAATGTACGGCGGCATACCAGAGTTTTCTTTTCTTTTTGTAAAAAGATAACAAATGCCGACAGAGTAGCTGTGCCTACTAAGCATGGCTGTCAACGGGCACCGCAAGGGAGCCAAGTCTTCTTTCATAGCTATATAATTAGTGTTTACCCAGTGCAAGCTTCATTCTTTGAAGCGAAATTGTTTGAGGCCCGTGTACTGAGATTTAGGTGCACGTTAAAGAACCCCAGGTGGTCGAAATTTCCGGAGCCCTCCACTACGGCGTCCCTCATAATCATATCGTGGTTTTGGGACGTAAAGCCACAGCTTTATCATTAAGCTTCATTTCTTGAAAATAAAATTTTATTTTTTTCAATTTCCTTAGAGATGAATAACATCTTTTGCGCAGACGAAGACTGCGCAATAACAAAAATAGGACGTACGCTATACATTTATTTGTCTGCTCGGTTCTTAAAAGATAAAAAAAATATATTTTAGTGTTTTCATTGCCGACACCTTAAACATATGAGCGCATCTGCTTGAGGCCTGTTTATACGACTGCACCATTCCGCGCTTCTGTGGGATATCTCTGTCGACATGAGAATCACAAATGTATAAGTTAACCATAGAGCACACATAGAGAATATCATTCCGCTTTTTTTTTTTTTGCATCGCGATATATGGTTCACGTCAGTAGCCATGACACCAGCCAGTCGCCTTATTTATTACCGCGTACTAACTCTATGATGCGTTATCTGCGTGTCCTAGTAAGGCGACACAGATAAACGTGCTCTATCAGCCTGATCAAGCAGAAGGCCGTGGATATTAGGACGAGATAGTCTTTTAGCACAGGCTTCTTCTACCAATGCCACAGCGAATAAGTTTATAGGCGCTACTATGTTTTAATCGGAAAGACGGAGCAGAGAAGCTACTATCGCTTACGCATATGCGAAACTTCTCTTTTCCTCTTGATTTCTTAAAGGGCACTCAAAGAAAAAATCGGTTTTTCCACGTATTGATAACTTACAATTTCACAATACTTCATATCACGAGAAGGCATTTGGTAAGCGAGAAAACACGCAAAAAGAAAATACAGCTCGCGACGCCACCTTGACGTTCCCGCACTAGCTCGCCGTGACGTCCTAGATTATGACGGTGTCTGCGGGGGTCTACGTAACAGATTATCGGTAATAATTGATTCTATTGTCTTCTGAGAGACCCAATGTTTATATATAGCAAGTTTCAAAAAATTGCATTCAATCAATGTGGCTCACAATTGCATTCAATCAATGTGGCTCCACAATTTCTGCACACGTTCGTGTGCAGAAATTGTGGCGCGTTGTTCTAAAACTAATAATTTGACCTCAATTAACTGGCGTAATATTTATGCAAAGATGACGAAATGAATAATAGAGTTCTGAAAGAATAATCTGTCTGTCTAAACCGACTTGATGTTATACCTAGTGTCGCTTTGTGTTGTACAACTTTATCTTTTTTTTTTCTCAACATCTTCCCTGCTCAATTATCATCCCTCATTTGAGTGCAGTCACTTAATGTTATGCCCACGAGGGCGGCCACGCGCTTGTGGGGCTACAACGTGCCAGGATTGTGAACACAAGTATCAAAAAAAGTAAAGTGACGTCCATGTGCGTACATTCGCCGCTGCCCGGGCGAAGTTTCCACTTACGTGGGTGGACTGGGCAGAGGGACCTGATGAATCTTCCACGTTGCCACGGACATGGAGTTTTCATCTGCGGCGTAGCACCTCCACAGGCACTGGATTAGAGTAGCAGCGGGCACACGCCGTCGGATCATGTGCTTTTGTCGCTGCTGCTGTTGTACTTTGAGCGCAAATCCAGACCCCAGGATGCCCTGCAAACGATTACATATTATTATGAGCAGATAACACTTCCACTGCTTTCTGCCCAAAGGGCGATCGCAAATGGACCAGACTCCCGAACAGAGATAGAAAGAATGCGGAAGTTACGCTTAATTATTTTCCCTGGTCTTCCTTCTCTGTCAAAACCTTGTAAACTTTATTTTGCACAGAGTGCCACCTATGTCAAGCGTAAAAAAACTCACAGGGGTCCGTTATGCCTTCACTCAAGAAGACTCGTAGGCGAAAGCCATTTTCTTTTTCTTCTCAGTCGATGCATTCCTCCTGCCCCGCCACGCTTCGAACACTTTCTGCCCCTAACGTAGCTCTGCACAGCCTCTAAGATCGGAGGCACTTCGCCTGGTTTTGCATTGCCTCCGTGATCGGACAACCTTTGAATAATCTACGACTGCATGCGATGATGTCATCATATGACGTTACGTCACGTTACATCACAGTGACGTCATGATGACGTCATAATGACACAAATTTTGGTGATCTGTGCCGTCATCGTGACGTCGTATGATGGCGTCATCAAGCGAAAGACTACGCTGCAGTTGACGGAGAATACGAACACTTCAGAGCCATTAGACGCCGGTCTGAAAGAGAGTACCGGCGGAGCGGTAGTTTAGAAGCTTACAAAAGCGCTCAGAAAATCCACAATGTCATGCGCAAACGGATGGAAAATTTAGGAAAACGGCGCTGGCGTGGTTTCTGCGGCACGCTTTCTCCACACACCCCTGTTCCGAGAATATGGTTGGTAATTCGAGCGTTTAACGGCCCTGTAACACAGAGCTTCCCATTTCGTGCCCTCGCTTTAGCTCTAGACACGCAGGAAATAGCGGTTGCAGATGAATTTTGTGAACTTATCTGCAGACCTGGCTCTACATCAAATTATGCAACATTTAATAATTCTGTCGCGTTAGCAAAGCAGAAAATTAATGCTTGCTATTGGGCACAACATCCTCAACTAGACGCCGCATTCACATTAAGCGAACTGCAATGTGCAATTGCTTCATGTCGTCAAAAGTCTGCTGCTGGGCCGGATGGCGTTACTTACAATATGCTAAAAAACCTCGGGCCGACAGGCACCAAAGCTCTTTTAGACATTCATAATAATCTATGGACAGAAGAAGTTGTACCGCAACCTTGGAAAGTGGCTCGAGTTATTCGGATTCTAAAACCTGGAAAGACGCCCTTGTGCCTTGATTCTTTTCGTCCAGTCAGCTTGACAAGTTGCTTATGCAAGGTAATGGAAAAGATGATTGGCGCGAGACTTGAGTGGTGGTGCAACGAAACGGATGTGTTGTCCAACTACTTAACAGGTTTTAGAAAGCAGAGATGCACAATGGATGCTATAATAGACGTAGTAACGTACGTGGAACACGAACGCGCCTGCGGTAACGTGACGGTCGCAGTATTCTTGGACATAAAGAGGGCATTCGACACCGTCAGTCACGTGCATGTTCTACTGAGTATGTTGGAACTCGGAATGTCCGGAAAGTCCTTGCGATGGATTTCTGAATTTTTATCAGATCGCAAGATATTTGTCCAGACGGGTGAAGGAAAGAGTGCAGAACACGATGTCAAGCAAGGAGTGCCACAGGGAAGTGTGCTTAGCCCTTTTCTATTCAACTGTGTCATGGCTGATTTAGCAAGACGACTGCCATCTCAGTTACGATTCTCGCTGTATGCAGATGATGTGTGCATTTGGACATCTGGAACTAATGTTCAGTTAATTCAGACGGCACTACAAGAGGGCATTAATACCATCAACAACTTTTTAATAGAGAGAGGGATGGCTCTGTCGCATGCGAAGACAGCTGTGTTGCCCTTCACCCGTAAGAAGTTAAAGAATTTTAATCTTAGTCTGGAAGGACGACCTTTATTGATTGTGACACAGCATCGATTCCTTGGAATAGTACTTGATCGGCAGCTATCCTGGACACCACACATAAAAAAACTCGAAAACGATGTTAATGCAACAGTAAATATACTTCGCAGAATTGCTGGTACGTCGTGGGGTGGATCAGTGTCGTCCCTACTCACTGTTCACAATGCTTTAATAAGACAAAGAATTGCGTACTCTGCGGCAATCTTACACGGCCTTTCACCCACGTCGGAACAGAGGCTTCAAAGGCTTTTAGCTAGGGGATTACGCATATGTCTAGGAGTTCCACGAGCGACTTCCAGTTCCCTTGTAATAGCAGAGACTCGCCAATCTCCCTTCACAGTCATGAGAAGTATAGAAACATGTCGGCATTTTTTTCGTCTTCAGACGCAACATAAAAACCACCCATTGGCTCTGGAGATATTACAAAGGAATAGAAGCCATGTTCATAAAGAAATTAAGGAAAGAGCCAGTATATTGCCAAGAAATGCATTTTTTAACTCTGACGTTGATTATCCTCCATGGCTACTTACGCTACCAAAGGTCGAAGTGTCAGTGGACGGCATAATCAGAAAAAATGACATGTTCATTCTAGCCGCCCAACAACTAGCGCTCTACCAGATATATATGCGATATCCGGACTACATACATGTCTATACAGATAGCTCCAGTGTACCAAAATCTTCAACTTCAGCATTTATTATACCGCACCTCAAGGTACAAGATTCATTTAAATTATCTCGCGTTACATCGTCTACAACAGCTGAACTATTCGCTATTCTAAGTGCTATAAAATTTATCAATTCTGTAAGAGATGCTCAGAAATGGGTAATTTTCAGTGATTCGCAGGCGGCACTAACATCACTCTGTAGCACAAAAGCAGAAACAATTAATAATAGTCTGATCTACGAAACACTTAAAGTGCTCACCAAGGCCGATCAAAAGCATCATGAAATAATGTTCCAGTGGATACCGGGACATTGCAACATTCCTGGCAATACAGCAGCTGATGAAGCAGCACGGCAAGCACACCGCAAAAAAGATATCGTTTCTATCCCAATATCGAAAAATGAATTGCGAAGCATTTTAAAGACACAATCTTTCAATATGTGTAGAAATGCGTGGTTCGACGAAAATTCTAAAAGCTCCGATTTATATCATGTAGATCCACTTATCGAATTTGAAATTCCGTTGTCTTTAGACAGAAGTGTGGAAACTCTTATTCACCGATTAAGGCTAGGAACTGCCTACACCAAGCATTTTTTACACAAAATTGGCCGCGCTGAAACTCCTGAATGTGATTGTGGATTCGTAGATGAAGACATATATCACCTCCTTCTAGAATGCCCACAGCACGACGTACCAAGACGCCGACTTCAATCATCGTTAAAAACATTAGACCGCAGACCACTAAGTTTAAGGAAACTTCTAGGCCCGTGGCCAACAAGAGGCTTACAGAAGTGTGCTTTAAAAGCATTGAAAATTTTTCTTGAAGAGAGTGGCATCCTTGGCCATTACTAGCGCATTTAAGCTTTGTTTTGTATTAACGACAGAGTGTATATTTATGTGTGTTGGCCATTACTAGCAGATTTAAGCTTTGTTTTGTATTAACGGCAGAGTGTATACTTATGTGTGTTGACTATTTTTGTCTTGGATATGTTATGCAACAGTTGCTGTTTCTTTTTTTTTAACATCACCGTGTGTACACATGTATGTGATTGTTGAATATGTTGTTTTGACTGTTATGTCTTGACTGTTACGCTAAGTTGTATATTGTATATGATTAGAAATGTGGACAATATGTACTTTATCTTTATGGACCCTATGTACTCCAAGAGCTAAGGAGTAGCCGGCGCCTTATTTGTGCGCCAACATCTCCTTACATCATGTCAATAAAAAAAAAAAAGCGATGATTGTTTTGCATCACTCGTCGCCTTAAATTATTCGTAATAGTCAATGAAAACTTCCATAATCTAACACGTCACTTCTCACAAGAAACGCACACAAACTTTACATATTCATTTGATTTCACATGTGTCACTAAGAAGGGATTTTTACACGGCCAGCCATTTTTTAGAGCCAGGATTTGATACAGAAATATAGCTATAATGGTTACCTGAACAGCTTTTGTGGACCTCAATAAATCAATCACGCATCGTTTATTTACCACTTCAAAGAGCGGATGGCATGGGAAGAAGACGCTCTAGTGAGCCTGGCTAGGCTTCCCAGCCTATTGGTTTCAGCAGCACGCATTGGAGCCATACGCATCCGGCGCAAATAAACATTAGCAAAAAACAGACATACATAATGCTTGTATAGAATCACCAAAAGAACGCAATAAGTACAGGCAATTTAGCGAAAATAGGAAGCTCTCTCTCTCTCTTCTGGCCTGATATGCTACACAGTTCTTCCTGTCATACGGTTATTCCAGAGAGTGAACGCAGTATTACCGCGCAAGACACTTCAGCCTTGTCGCTACGTCTTCACTTACCAAAATGTCAAAAAGTACCAAAGTACATAGCACCACGCCGATGGAGAGTAAAGCGGTAAGTTCCGCACTAAAATGCCCTGACGAATTTCTGCGTAGCTACTTTCGTTCGATTCTTCAGAAATGTCAGAAAAATGCAGAACGAGAAAACGACGAACTTTTCCTTTTAGAGGCGACTGCACTCACAAATATCTTGAAAGTTTGCGGTGTAAAGAGAAGTAAAAAATCTCGCGCTCGATCAATGTCAAAACAGCGGAAATATGATCTGGATAGGATGGAAGCGGGCGCTTCGGCGTGAAAGCATTCTCGTGTGCGCTTCAAAGCTAACCCTGACTTTTCAGCAGCAACGAATTCCTGCACCACGCGCTGTATACAGAAAGATGCTGATATTCGCCAGCATATGGCTCAACATAGCATAATTCTAGCTGTGGGCAAATATAAGGCTATCTCACGTCGGCAATAAAGGTATTAAGTGAGCGCACCACATTGCTGCATCATCGACAGGAATTTTGTCGATCACACTTAGTTTCTGAACACGGAGTCGCTGTTATTTTGGTAAAAAAAACAAGAAGCGTTCAAAAAACATCTGTCCGCTCAGGAGACACGAACTCAAGTCAGGCTTGTTCCAACATAATAAGCATCAAAAGTATATTGACGCAAAACAACACTTGCCTCAAGGCATTCATCGCTGATAGGATGGGCGGATGAGAGCGTAGTGTGCGGGTTGCATTGCTGGATCGATACATAACACGACAAAGCTTTATGCACTGACGTAGACCCCTACAATGTCTGGCAAAGTGCGCGAGGCTTCCTTCACTAAGTGCAACGCAGGAAGTCTCCGTTTCCGTAACGCGCAATGGCTGGCGCTAGGATGAGCTGGCGCACTTCCTTGATAGAATAAACCGTAGACCAAGCACACGCACACTGAAATATAAAGCAACATATCCCTATAGAGTTCTGCACTCTGCTTATTCAGCGTTCTGCTAAAAGCTTTATCGAATGTCTCGTATGCTGCTTATACCTGGATGGAAGAAGAGGCCCACAGTATTTTTCCACTTGTACGGGTTTATTTTTCACCCATGGCAGAACAACATAAACATCACAATTATTCCACTAGGATGTTCATACTTTCGTTCAGTATAATGCAGTGGTCTAACATGGCCGCCTTTTTTTTTCATACGATTTTGATTTGATATGACGCGGTTCTGCCGTTGATACATGGTAGTTGTACGGTGATGAACATTCCCGAAAATAGGTGCGCGACTGACGTTGCACACACTGCTGCGTAATGTATAGATGATGCTCTGACAAAAACCTTAAGGTTTACCGTTGGCTATCTTTTTCCAACCTGTGTAAGGGAAATCATATATCCGACATGCTTTTTAATTTTAAGGCGAAAACCTTAGATGCCTCATCAAACGTGGAAATCGAGCGGCGTCCCCCCGTCTGCGGCGTCAACACGAATGATGCAAAAAATCATTATCACGTGATTACTTCACCATATGACGTCGTCATGACGTCACAGATCACGAAAATGTGTGACGTCATCCTATGACGTCATTGCTTGGTCAAAGGTGGCCGGTCCCGGAGGCAGTGCAAAACAAGGTGAGGCGCAGAAAAATTACAATGATCCCGATCCTGGAGGCATTGCAAAACCACGCTCGCTGCAGAAAGCTTTCGGAGGAGGGTGCAGGAGATGCAATAGACCGAAGAAGAAGAAAAAAAAGGAGAAGAAGAAGGTTTTCGCTTTCGAGTCGACTGAGGCGGATACATAAGGGAGCATGCCAGTTAAAGTGAATACAGATGTAAAAATTATATAAAAAGATTAGCGTCCAACAGTTTGCACGTGACGGACACGGCTTAAAGTTTAGGAATATGCCCTTAAAAAGCAATAAACGTCATAGCAGCAATTACTTATATATATCTTTTTTACTACCCGTCGTTGCAGCTTAATGGCTATGGCGTCGTGCCCCTATGCTCGATGGCAAGGTATCAATTACCGTACATGGTGGCCGCATTTAAGTATAGAAAAATACAAGAAAATCTCTGTAGTTAAAAGAACCACGATTATCGCAAATAGTACATGTTATTCTGCAGCATCCCGTGCGGGGTTCCTCATGATCATATCGTTGCGTTGGCACGTGAGACCTAAGAATATTCATCTCATTTTACATTGTATTGGCATTGGTCACTCATTCCTGAACGAAACCACAAGGACTTTAATAAAATTACATAACCACTTGCCATTCGAGTTCATTGATTGAGCATAGCAGACAGGCAAGACCGCATATTGAGAGTGCAAAAAACATAGAAATAAACAAACGATCGAATAATATTGTGACGTCATGAGCGGTCAGTCACTTACGGCAGGGAGAGCAAAGAAGGAGATTCCCATGAGAGCACAAAAAGATGCAATCAACTTCCCGGGCCACGTGACGGGCACGGTGTCACCATAACCTACTGTACAGAGGGTGATCTGAAAAGAGAAGTGGCAAAACAGAAAGGATACTGTAAGTTATCTTTCTTGTGCCTTACAAACCACAGAACACTATGTGCAACAAAGACGCTTTCCTGCATCTATTTGTTCGCGTGAAGAACTTTCTGTTACGTACGCTACGACATGAGCTAGGTTGGCGGACTATTTGCATGTTGCAGCTCCCAGTTCAAGAATAATGGGAAGCAAATGTTCCTACGGAAAGCTTGAACTGCGAATATCTGCAATGTTTGAACTCACACTTCCAACTTACTTCATCTGGCAATAAAAACTGACGTTTCAACATACTCTATGTTCAGTTTCTTTCATTCAAGCCGCTCCGTCTCTCCTTCTCAAATATGATTCCGTATTTTCCCCGGTTTCGTAGACAAACCGAGTATTTAAAGTAAATTCAGCCCCTCGCTCAGAGGGCCTGAATTTTCAAACCCTCATCCAAGCTTATGGCTTGTCGAAGAGTATCCGCCACAACAAGCAGCACAGGATTGAACAGACCTAGTGTCAAAATTCGAAATAGATCGACTTTGAATAAGGAGTTTTACCTCATACGTTTTTCTTTTTATTTCTAATCATGTATAGTACACGTAGTGCGTAATTATTGCATGATTACTGCTCTTCATCGCTTCGAGAAAAACGGAGTTTCGAAACTAATCGTCGTACGCGAGAAGAGAACCGACAACTTGAATTCGTAGACTGGTTCTCTCCTCCTCGGCATCTTGACCACGGCTCCACGTGGTACGCTGATGATTTCTCTACGTGATGCCCTGCTTAATGAGCGTGAGTTATTCTGTAACAAAATTGTACTTTCCCGTACTTTTCGGATCAATTAGAATGTAAAGACTGCATAAAGTATGTGACACGGGGTGTATCAAAGGGTTGTGCCGTGCCATACCGATACAGAAATCACACTACATATGATGTAGCGGATTGTAGCCTGTCATCTTAGCGGAGTGCCTGGCACAGTTTGTAACCCTGATGTTTAGTTTTTCTTGCTTTACAGCGAATTCTGTTACGGGATCAAAAAACGGCCGTTTTTGGCGCCGTAGTTGTCCGCCGCCTTCGTAGCCGGCGTCCGTAACTGCTGTCGCGTCAAAAAAAAAAAAAAAAAAAAAACCAGGCGTGCGCGGAACACGTAGCACAGTCACTGCGAAATCTGGAAGTGAGGCCTTTTTAGAGCCTTTTTGTAAACTCTCTTGGGCTAACTGCGACAAGTACGCATGCATGACACTCACTTAGGCAAAAATCATCATAATTTTTGTGAAGTAAGCAAGCACCCACTACGACATTATTCTTTATTCTGCGAAGAAGCGAGGTACTCGCTATATATCTGTAAGGCATTATGGGCGCTTTGTTGATGCTGTGGCTGATGACGACGAGGAATCATGGTTGAGCCTCTTGTAATGCGTTGGAAGCTTTAAACGACCCACAATTCGTATTTTGTGACGCCCTGCCGCGACTTTACTCTCCTACATCGCTATAATATATATGTTATTGTGACCACTCGGAAACTTATAAAAGTACGCATGCGAGGTGCCCACTACTCCATGAATCATCATATTTCTTGTGAAGTATGGAAGCATCCGCTATGCCAATATTCGTCATTCTGCGGAAAAGAGTGGTACCCGCTACACACCTGTAAGGCATTATGGCACTTTATTGATGCTGCGGCTGACGACGATGAAGAATTATGGGTGAGTCTTTTGCAATGGGTTAGAAGCATTCAGCGACCCACTCGCTATGCAATTCGCTTTGTGTGACGCCTGGTTGTTATGTTAATCTTTTACCATGCTATATTACGCACGTTAACGCGATTCCTTGCCGACGTGATGCAGGTATAGGGTCTTTCTTAAGCTGGAATACCGGCGTGGCTTTGTGGCAGAATACTTGACTGCATATTTTTTCTCATTTCCTGTTTCGTCATTTGGCGCGATGGCGGTTACGGACACCAGCGGCGGCGGCGGGAAACTTTTGTTGTGATCTCATGACAGCTTTCACTGTAAAATGAAGTTAGAAAAGAATATCCAGGATCGGATGCGATTTGAACCCGGGCCATTTGCGTAGCAGTCGAATATTCTACCACACAGGCATGCCGGTGCGTGAAACTTCTTCGCAAGCAAACCCTATATACAGGCTTCATGTCCGGCAGGGAATAGCGTTAACATATGTAGTATAGTGTGGCAGGAGAGTCAAATAACAACCAGGTGTCGCACAATGGGATTTGTGCAACGAGTGGATCGTTCAATGCTTCGGAACCATTGCAAAGGGCTCAGACATTGTTCTTCACCGTCATCAGCCATAGCAAAAAGAGCACGTAATGTTTTAATATGTGTAGCGGGATGCACGCTTCTCCGCAGAATGACAAACAGTGGCCTAGTGGGTGCTACCCTACTCCATAAAAATTATAATTCACGGCGTAGTGGGTACCTTGCAAGTGTACTTGTATTAGTTGCCCCATGATATTTACGACGGGATCTAGAAAAGCCGCTCTTCCAGCTTTCGCTGTGGCTGTGCTGCTTGTTCCGCGCAGACATGGCATTTTTTGTGGCGGTGCCCATATTATACCAGAAGCCCGAAAGTTGGCTGGAGACTGTCCAAACGACACATGTTTCGCTTGTGTATAAGTAAGAGAGCACACTGGAAAGCGCGAGAGCACATTACTTTAAATTGTTAGGCTTCAGGGCGCGTATTCACAAAAACGTTTTACGCAAAAAATTTTCATAAGAGAATATTTCATCCAATCACGACACGGGACATATCATTAGTGGCGCAGACGGAGCACTGGGAAACGCAGTTACCAAAGAGAATTTTTGTGAATTCGTCCCCGTCTCTTTTTTTTTCAATTTTACAGCTGAATCACTTAAGCACGCGGCCTGCGATATTTGTGAGTTCTCAATGTAACGTGAGATATTGGATGATACGAAGCAATTCAACGTCAAGCAATTCAACTCTCTACCATTGTCCTAATGCAGTGAGACCATATTTTGCACGAGCAGGTTGATTCAAGTTTTCTTCCCCTCGCACTGTAATTGACAGGAATTTTTCGTTATTACCTTGCGTCACATTTTGATACTTTCAAATTATATTAACTTTCTCTATATTTCCGTTCTTCATGTGTTTGCTCACTCTGCTTGGAACTGTATGAGGTTTGAACTATTGAATATATAATGCAAGAACTGCGACACAGTTGCTCTTCGGCGCAAGCTTTTGTATTCGGTTTCCACAACACATCTCACTCAATTAGAACGTGTTGTTGGGAAGCTGGCTAACATCCATGGGATTCATAATAGTGCAAACAAGAAATAAATACTTGCTTCTTGTTTGCGCTATTCTGAATCCCTTAGATAACTAAGTTACCACTGTAAGGGCCAAATATAGAGACAACAACGACGTATGCACCTTGAAACTACAATTACTGCTCTATAATGAAAAAGTAGATAGCATTGCCGAATTCTCCCGAGAACTTTGATGCCGATGAAGCCAGGGCTGGCATGCCTCGTTAATTCCTATAACTGCTTAAAATACCACTTTCTTCTTTACCTTCTCTTCCCCCCCCCCCCCCCCCCCCCCCGTAGCGTAGCTAACCTAGCGCGTTTTTTTAATATGCCGCGTGCAATTCCCTTTTGTTTTCTCTTTCGCTTAGGCAGTCTTAAAAATATCGATTCAACTCTGCAGTATTCTGCAACTCTTGATGCGTTTCTTCTAAACAACGCGCCCAACAGTTCAAACGCCCGGCTATTGGGAATATGAAAACTTAACTGAACCAACGTGATTTGACTTGCATCAGAAACTGTAAAAGGCGAACTCAGTAAGAAGAAAACAACGAAATCATTCATATCGTTCTTATCAGCCTAATATAGCGCGACAATAAAACAAAAACAACTAGGTAGACAAAACACGAACACTGCTTTTCCCTACCTATGCCATCGTTTCAATACCTTCCTAAAACAATACCAGCAAAGGCATCGCTTCATTCGTAGGCACAGATGCATTTTTAGCGTGCACGTGCGTTCGCTTTAGCACCAACGGTTTTCTGTTCGCATACGTGGCGGTTCAATGAGGTAACCACTGTCTTTCTTTTATGTATAATGTCACTTGTGATGAAACAAAAGGACGTCCGTACTGGTGCTTATATATTAGGGTCATCATTCCTGGTCGATTGTGACAGTTGATATAGATCTATAATACGTACACTGAAATGTTCTTTTCGGCTGACTAATGGGTTCATACAGCAGCAGCGTACGTAAATTTGACACCTACAGACTAAGGGGCATTTTTTAGGGGCTTGTTTTTTCTTTAGACACAACAAAATTCATCGAGTATCTGCTAGGTTCATTCGAGTTCACCTACAGTCTAGAGATATGAAATGCACGGTGATCCTTCAGCAGAGACTTGAAGCCAATATTAGGATGAGGCTCGCTTTCGCAAGTGTTCCTCTGATGAATATTGTATTCCTCCTTCGGAATTCTCTGTGGACT
Source organism: Rhipicephalus sanguineus (assembly GCF_013339695.2). Taxonomy (NCBI): domain Eukaryota; kingdom Metazoa; phylum Arthropoda; class Arachnida; order Ixodida; family Ixodidae; genus Rhipicephalus; species Rhipicephalus sanguineus. The sequence continues at coordinate 49,815,641 of NC_051181.1, forward strand.
CGTAGCGGCTGCAGACAAACGTGGATTCGGTGTTTTCATCGTGTGATCCCGTACGCGTCCACAACTAAGTTGTGCCGCAAAATTAAGGAAATAAAAGCGCGTTCTCGGTTGTTCCCGGGAGCGCATAGAGAGTGCAAACACGCAAGCAATGCATTTTAAAAGAAAATAAAGTTATATTGATTAGAGGCCTCCCATTTCCTTCTTCAGGCGAAAGAAACAAGAAGCCCGACGCACATATGAAGCTTTCCATTTAGGCAATCAAGTGGAGGGCTTGCAGCTCAATTATTCAGTCGCCATTAAGAGCAACCAGAGTGACGAAGAGAGCGTTAAAATTTTGCGTAACGTCTGTGCGGAAAGCCCGATAGCTTTAGAAAAGCTGGAACGAATTACTTACGCCATCTAGGAGCTAGGACTGCGGCTTGAATAAAAGCAAAGAATTTTTTTTAGTCACTTCTTTCTGTGGTGAGCCGTAACCGACGGGAGAGCCGCGGAAGTAAAAGTTCACTTGTCACGATCTCCATTCTTTGAAAAGCTAAAGAAAGAATAAAAACCATAGTCATCAAGAATTCACGTGATTCACACTCAATGCCAGAAATACACATAATTGGTGCTCCGCTTCTATGGTGTTGGGGTTCCTCAGTAGTCGTATATCTATGTTGAATACCAAAGGCAGTTTGACTGAGATAGTACACGCTCACAAAAAGTGTATGTATGTATGTATGTATGTATGTATGTATGTATGTATGTATGTATGTATGTATGTATGTATGTATGTATGTATGTATGTATGTATGTATGTATGTATGTATGTATGTATGTATGTATGTGTGTGTATGTATGCATGTATGTATGTATGTATGTATGTATGTATGTATGTATGTATGTATGTATGTATGTATGTATGTATGTATGTATGTATGTATGTATGTATGTAAGGCAGCTGTACAGAGGCGGTTGGCAATGTCACCAAAGTCACGCGCTTACTTCCTGTTGTCGCTTCCTCTTTCATTACACCTCTTTATTTATCATGCAAAATGCAACCAACAACGTTTTTACATGAGAAGCACGCACTATAATAACAGAGAGCTGAGCTAGTTGGTAAGTATTCATTCTAAAAAGACAGGGCGTGCAAACACGGACACAAGAAAGAAGTCAGGACACCACAAACGCCGACTAACAACTGAATTGTTAGTCGGCGTTAGTTGTGTCCTGACTTCTTTCTTGTGTCCGTGTTTGCACGCCCTGTCTTTTTAGCACGTACTATGTTTCTTGTTTTCTTTTTCGTAATAATAAAATAAAATATTGGCACCCAAATCTGGCCCCGCCTACTCCATGGCTTTTGAATATGTCGCCACATTATTTGCCGAACTACACTAAATTCTGAAATGGCACGACGGCAGAGCAAATAAATTGTCAAACCAAGAGTAAGAACAAATTGTATCCCATATACCAAAGCCACATAAAATCATCTGGTGATACATGACAGACAAATTCGTTATCACACGAATGAATACACCCTATGTCATTACATTACACCGTGATATCAGGAAGAGACACTCAAGCAACCATGTGAACTCCACTAAAACACGTATGCACATCGATAGTAAAATAACGTCACTTTAATACGACCAATGTCTAACGCTGCAAGAACGGCCGCGTCAAAGTTTTAATTAACAGCCGAGCTGTTTAAGGTGTGATCCATGGACTGGAAAAAACGGGTATGCACCGCAAGCAGCGCGTGTCTGCCAAAAAGCTCCTATCATAGCATACTCATGCATAGTATGATATAGCAAGGTATAGCAAGCGTGTGGGATAGGGAAGTAAGGGTGACGATGAGGGATGTAAGGGTAAGGATGAATAAAGGAGGAGGGGGCCACAGAAAGGTGGTATGTGCCATGCAGCTCCTAGCATAGGATAGCCATGCATATTGCAGTATAGCAAAGGGCTGGGAAAGGGAGGTCATGGTGATGAGAATTGATTTGAGGGGTGAGGAGGAAGGAAATGAGGGTGGGAGAGGGTAAAGCATGCCTTAGCCTCGTACTGTGTAGTTTAGCAAAGCGATAGGAAAGGGAAATAAGTGTGAGGAAGACTTAAACGAAGGTAAGGAGGAGGAGGGAAAGTAGGAGGTGAATGAAAAGGAGGGCGTGAGAAGGAGTGAAGTGAAGGTTCGGGTGAGTGAAAGGAGGAGCGAAGGAAATTCAGAAAGAGACAAAGAAAGAAAGACAGATGCAAGAAAGAAGATGATGAAGAAAGAACTCAATCTGGGTTCGCCAGGTGGTGGCGTTTTTTTGCCAAGCTAAGTTTGGAAAAGCCTAGAAAACCCTAAAAAAATCAAGTTAAGCTTAGAAAATCATATAAAAGCCAAAAAATGTGAAGATAAGCTTTGAAATGCCAGAAATCATTTTCAATATATTTCTCCCGCCTTTCGTTGTAGAACGCCTAGCGTACTTGTCACCAAATGCGCCTCCCGTAGTTCTTCCAGGGTGCTGAACTGCAAAGGAAGCGGCGATAGCGCTAGCTATTACTAATTCTGAATCGGACTTCATTCTTAGCGAGTAAAAAACAGCCATACGAAATCTGGCGAGGGACCGAATATCGCTCAAGGCCGCACAATTGCTGATTCGAGCAACGGGGGCGACAAATTTGGGCGGTAGAACTTGTCTGGGTGCTAGCACACTCGGCGAACCCTGGGAACGAGGCGACTGAATGAATGTCCGAGGTTCCGCCAGCGATGAAGATGAGCTGCCGGTTGTGGGAAGGTCCGCGAGAGATGAACTGGTGTCCTTTTACGACATCACAAATCATTGCAATCTAGAACGGTGGCTTTATCCGCCCCCGCGCAAGCGGTCGACCAAGACGCAGGAATGCATTTGGAGAAAATTGCAGACAAGGTTTTTTTTCCCGAACCCATACGTGTTGAGTAAAATATACCCCTGGAAGATTAAGCGGGAATGCCGATGGTGCCAGTCAGTGGCAACCCACGACCATATCTTGTTAGACTGTAGCATGGTGCCGCCGCCGGCGGATGTTACGCGTGATCCTTCTCTCGAGCAGTCAAAGGCCGTGTTGGTAAGCTGAGACCCAGCCGTCCATACAAGGGTCGCCGAGTGGGCCACCCAGGTCGCCGTCAACCTTGAGTTGATGGCCATATAACATGGAACCATGTGCGCTTTCTTTCTGGCGAAATAAGGCTTTTTCCTACCACCTCATACACGTATAGCACAGCTAGTGCGACGCTGCCCTACTTTTTTTTTAATGCGAATAAAGTAACTTCTCGCATGGGCTTTCTTTTTGACGGGTCCTATTAACTTTTAAATTTGGTGATATACCGTATACACAGCCGATAATCTGTATTTCACAAGGCATGTGTCTTCATATGTCACGATGCAGTTATTCTTAAGAAAGCTGGGTATATGTCATTGCAAACAAATTTTCACTAGTAATTTGCAATGTCACTTCGACGTAAAAAGCATTCCAGTATAGCAGGAGCAGTGTTTCAGTACAGTTCAAATCTAGGAAAGCATTTTATTGGTTACCAGGACGTCGTAATATTCCAGGTGACACAGTAACCGATGCACCAGCGCGACAAGCACATCGCAAATGTGTGTGTGGTTGCGCTACCTCTTGGGATCATTATAAAGAAGTTAATTGCGTTGCGGTCTAGTAAGATGATTAGAAACATGTAGAAAGACGTTCTTTGATAAAATATCAAATGACTGCGGTCTACATGACGCTGATTTACTTAAAAGCGGTTGCCTATATAGACTTTTAGAGAGATAAAAAGCACGTGTGTGTGTGTGTGTGTGTGTGTGTGTGTGTGTGTGTGTGTGTGTGTGTGTGTGTGTGTGTGTGTGTGTGTGTGTGTGTGTGTGTGTGTGTGTGTGTGTGTGTGTGTGTGTGTGTGTGTGTGTGTGTGTGTGTGTGTGTGTGTGTGTGTGTGTGTGTGTGTGTGTGTGTGTGTGTGTGTGTGTGTGTGTGTGTGTGTGTGTGTGTGTGTGTGTGTGTGTCAAGTCTCCATACACTCAGCGATGCTTTAAGAGGGCGTAGTTGAGTTTCTGCTCATTAACCATCTGGTCCGAAAGTCCATGAACGATGGACTATATAAAGACTGTATACTTGAGTGCGATATCAATGAAAGCCTTAAGCAGAAACGACTGCACCAATAAATATTCTCACGGAACGCAAGGCGCATGAAAATAGCATGCTTCACGAATGCCTACACTTTTCGGATCGCAATGGCTATTAACCCAACATGCGATAATTGTAGCTCTAAAGAATCGCACATCTTCTCAATGAGTGTGCTTGCTTCAGTGCGCCCAGAATCGAGCTTTTATGTGTCTTAGACAGGCGTGCCAATCGCCCATTCTCGAAGGAAAGGCTCCTGGGACGCTGTTCGATACCGTCCTCAGCACAAAAGGCGTTGAAAGCGTTGTTGCCCTTCATACGGACAACTGATCTTAGACACACACATTAAGCAATGTAGCAGTTTACTTCTTTTCTTTGTTTTCTTTTCTTTTTTTTGTCGCTTTTCTAGAGGCGACTGAACGCTCGAATTTTGGGATACAAATTTTAGTGTTGTTCTGCGACTAGTTGGGGTCACGAATCGAATATCTCCCATTCGATTTCTCGAATAGTGCAACACCGGTAATTCCTACCTGGCGGGAACGCAGCATAACTATGCGTTAAATTGTAGTACGCGTTAACCATAAAGTACAAGTTCGCATCTCCTGACATCAGCCGCTGCTACCAACAAAGAAATAATTGTAATGTCACAGCAATTACGAATCGCAAAGCCTTTTCTTTCTTTTTGCCATAGCGCTGAAAAAACTCCGGCTTTCTCGCACGAACGTCCGACAGCGTGCGGCGGCGACGCCAAGGAGCATTTCGATATTATAGGTTCCTCAATTCACAACGGCTGACAGTGCGGACAAAACGCACGCTTCGGCTTTCTCTGATAACGGGTGCGCGCGTCTTTGCCGCGACCTGCTAGTGAATGAAAAATGACGCCGTTTTATTGAAACTCGGTACTTGCTATTGCGCGAAGCCAATCCTCTCAGGCTAGTTGAGAGCAGCGCGTTTGCCGCACGTAGGGGGGTGTTCGTCGTGTCCACTGTGTTCTTGACCGTGCGCGGTTGCGTGGCGATGGTGGTCTTCCTGCAAGCGACGCGTACTCCGCTCTCCGCGTGCGATCGCGGCACTGGTTGTCTTGCACAAGGAGGCGGCAACGAGCGGCGCCGCGCGTTTGGGTTGTCCCCTATTAAAAGCGTGCAGCACGCATAGAAAGGCACTACGTGCGTTTACCATGGTAGTGTCAGTGCAGCGAGGTTTCTCGGCGCACGCCTCGTGCCCCATCGTGCACGAATGCGGCGAGCACTTCGATGAGCCCACTATAATAGTGGGCGACTCTGCTTCCCCAACGCCACGCGCGCTTCAAAGCTGGCCCGCAGATTAATGGCTCGTTCACACTGGGGAATCCGCCGTCTACAGCGGCCGGAATTCTTCTGCCGCACCGTTCACACAGTTTAACCGTACTGCCGTCTTAGTCGCCGTACTGCTGTAACCTGCTGCCAAGCAACTTTCTGGCTATGCATGACGAACAGAAACATGTATTCGCCGATGAAAAAACGACGTAAGCAGTTGTGGCTGGTATGCCCCGCTTTTGCAAAAGCGCGAGAAGCTTTGTAGTGGTGAAATAATGCTACGCGTTCTGCGAGATCGCGACATATTGTAGCGTGGGTGTCATGGATGGCGCAAGGTTATGGAAGTGCTGGGTAGTAATAATTTTGTTTGTATTAGCATTAAGGTGCAATATCGCACGTTAGCGTATACAACGGTTAGTAGCTTTGCGAGCTCTTTGCTTTCAATACCGCATTGAAGTCTACTGCAATAGAACCTCACTGCGTGCCGCGCACTCATTACATAAGGCTGTATTTCAGGATTACATTTCTCCTTGTCGCTGATTATCTACCGATGCGT